>NC_051162.1:113028129-113104881 GCF_013339745.2 Dermacentor silvarum
GTAACACGATAGGTAAACGTTTATTCTAAGAAGCAGCGGCCGCTTTGTTGCACATTCACAATTACAAGCACATAATTGTGCACTGCACGTAATTACAATTTTGCTCGAAGAAAGTACTTTGTGCGCACTAGACGAGGACAGAGAAGAGCGCAGACTTATTACAGTGTTTTATTTCGAAGCAAGCAACCACATTTATAGCAAACAACTGTGACACATCACGTGTGCGCCGCCTGCTGAAAAATTTTAATCTTCACGCAAGAAAGATAGCTCCTTCTTAGAAAGGGCAAAAAACAGTTTTGACACATGTGTCACCAAACCTGTCAATTAATTCCGCTTCGATGATTTCGCACATTTCGAAGGGCCAAGCAATGACAGCGATAGCAAGCACGCGAGGCCTGTGTTTCTATGCAGCGTAAACTGCATCCTAGAGGCTACCAGGCGGCGTAGGTACATTCGACGCGACGGTAATTTCGTATGTGGCAAAACTTCGTCGTTAGCCCTTCGGAGGTGTCGCGCACTCACGCACATACACACGTTCAAAGGGGAGCAAGAGCACGTTCGGTAAGGGACGAAACCTCGATTCTCGCGCTTTCCCGACCGTTGTGCGCATGCGTGAATTGCTCGACAGACATCTTGGTGCTTTTTGTTCTCGAAATATGCCTTTCCCTAGGTACTACAGTCCTACGGAGGAGAACATGCTTAGCTCCTAATGAAACGTGTTGTTGGCCTAGTTGGTACGTGCTGCATATGACAGAAAGACGCAACACACCAAGAAACGCTCTTTCATTTCGCCTCTATTTTTCTTTGTGTGTTGCGTGTTTCTGTTATATGATTCTTAGCTGTGTTTGTCCGTAGCTGAGCTGCACTCCGCGCTGGGAGATAAATATTTTGCAAGAAGACTTCTATTCGTTCGTTTATCGTGGTGCCGCGCAAAAGCATTGCTGGGGTGAGTGGGAGATCCTGTCAGAATAACGTGTTCCATAATCTTTTTTTTCGCGCAAGCGTAAATGGCTAGGCGCACCGAGAGCCGTCGAGGAGTTGTGTGAAGCTCCGAAGGAAGCGAACGAGGAAGGCGCCTGGAGGTGGAGGAGAGAATCGTGCGCCGTGGAAAGTCTGACGGAGCGCGCCGAGCGCGCGGCAAACCTACCCCACCTAGAGAAAGTCTAGGTGGCATTGAGCGAAGCGCGGAAGGAGAAAAGAGGAGGAATTTCGTTGAGGCGAAGCGCGCTGGGTTGACCTCCTCTGGCAGTTGCTACGGGTTGTGTTGCGCTATGGAGGTACCTGGTTTGCCTCGTGATCGAGTTGCCGAGCGCCGTGCGAGAAGTACGGAACAGCAACGGAAGCAGCGGCAGGCCAACCGCGAGTCGACCGACCCCGAAGTCGTGGGATCGGCAGATCACTTTCATGATACGGCGCGCAGCGCTGCGCAAACTATTCAGTTGCTACCAGAGTATAATCCGCACCCCCCCTCCCCCTCCTTGGTACGCGATTCGGCTCACCGTCGCACGCTTTAACGTGCACATACAGCATACGGCACGCGGGCCGATGTTATCGCCCTTGGACTTTATACGGAACATCGCGGTGCCCACGCCGGCAGAAATGCGCCTAGAGTGTCCCTATCATTGCTGTCGCAATTATATAGGAATGGCACCCATACGCTTGCGCGTAACCCGCGTTCAAAAAGAGAAACGTCCCTGTAACTTTTTTAACTTCTTTTGTTAGTTTCTGTACTATTATATACCATTTCCCCCTTTGGCTTCTGGAGTAGGTGCAATTTTCCTTGTTTGAGTTATGATTTCTTGTCTGTGAAAAAAAATGTATGTTGGAAAAATAGTCGCAGTTCCGCTGTGTGAAGGAATTTTTCATGCCTAATATAAAAATTTAATTGAAAATGAAAAATATTCGGTACCCGTTTTGCGACTGTCCTCATCTGAACATAACCAGATGGTTCACCGCGCTGCAGTGACGTCATCGCGCTTTCCCACAAGGCTGGTGCATGCTTCATGTACAAGGTGAGCATTTCAGATAGCAGATATAATTACAGATCAACGCCAGAAATAGGTTCCCCTCACTAGTCTTAGAAAATTGCTGTACGCGCTATCGCGTGCTCGCCGACTCAACACCGTAGTCGGAATACGGGTGCACGAGCCTTGAAAACTCAAGCTCAACTCATTTCATGGCTAAAATGTGGCAAGAAAGACACAGTTGCAGTCACTCTCTTCTACTACAAGAAAAAGAATGAGTTCAGAATTCAGTATGAGTGTATGAGTGTAACCTTTTTTTATTATTAGAACGGGACTCATCGTTGGGGTCACCATACACGGGTGTTAAAATAGAGTAATTTTGCTCATTTAAAATAAAATAATGGAACATATTTTTGCAGTACTAGTCCTCGGTGGGTATTCTACAAAAGTTTCATAAAAATAGGCAATCATTATTTTTTGAGATGTCTCTAAAATGTATTTTCGCAATTATGACATTTTGGGGATTTTATCGCGAAGAAATACGTGCTGTAGCTGCATGCCTTTTTTATTTTCGGGGAACCTCTTGAAGATTTGTCAGAAATATTGTTCAGCTTCATCGCTTTAGCTAAAGTGGCCCTGAAAGAACCCTGATTTCGGGGTCAGTCAGAGGCAGTTGCTCAAAAACTTACTTTGGGTGACATAAATTTACCTTCTTGTGGGCGAATAGTACTAGTAGCTTAGATGTAGTGAAAAAATCTTGGTGGGGTGGAATACGTGAATTTTAGAGAGATAGACCTTCGAATTTGCAAAAAAATGCACGTTGTTAAAACTGTGTTTCCCGCCTTTAGTGAAATACGCACTTTTTTCTCAAGAAATACCTGCTAAGTTTCGCGAAACTAAGGTTCATTCCTTTAACAGATACATTTTGCCTCTTCATATAAAAAGTTATCTGAAAACAAAAACAAGTAGGGACCCCACTTAGTCCTTAGCTGAACACACCCGACTAGCGTAAGTCTGAAAAAAAAGTAAAAAAAAATAAGCTTGTGAGGTGATGCCAGCAATAGACACAAAAGGGGGCGCGCATCGCGCATAACTTGCACATCGCAAATGAGACATGCGTTAAGGGCTTTCCTGCAAACGCGCGTGCACTTGATTTTTATTGATCACTTTCCCCATACGTACACTGATATACTTATCTATCATTTCACGAATGAACATTTCTCTCAGATACAAGACCCTTTTCTAAAACGACAGCCTATCTTCTTGAGGGCACGAGTACTTTTGATTAATAGGCAAAGTTTGGATTGCTTCGCTTTTTGTTGGTAACAAAATTGCTTTGGATACTTTTTAATGGAAAGGGCGGCTGTCTGGTCTTTCTTGATAGCTGTGATGTCGATCATCAAAAACACGTGTCTCTTCAGTGCTTCACGTACTACGTTTTCTTCAAGAGATGGCTCCGGCAGATCACATATTTATAAATGCGGGTCGTTTCGAACAGAGACGGCCTTTGGTGGGGACTGTCTTGATGCGAGCATGTAACACATGGCACTACAAGGTGGCGACAAGGATGGCTACCGGACTAACGCTACCGCCACCGTTCCTGGCTACGCCAGGGCGCCTGCTATTCTGTGGTCGCGTTAGCTGAGGTCGTTCTAAATTTTCCTTCGCGCTAGCGGCTCCGAAGACTTATCGTGAGAACGGCGCCGAGCGCTCTCGATCCACTGCCTTGGACTTGAAGGACAACGCGTCTTCGAAGCTCTTCCCTCGGGAACAACGAGCATGGCAACGGCTGAAGTTAGCAAATACAAAGACGACGGGACGGACGTCTACAAGGTCACAGCCGCAGCGTTAGGCAGCCATTTCGGTGCCGCCAGTAACATTAGTGTGGTACGGCACCGTTTGCGAGAGGAACGGAAGCGTCCGGGTGAAGCGATAGCTGATCTTGTTGTCGTTTACCGGGAATCAGCTGAGTCCTGCAATTTCGCCAACCAAGCTGACGAGAATTTGCGCGACCAGTTTATCACCGGCATCGCGTGTCCGCAGTTACTGAGATAATTATTTTTGAGAGTGGCAAGTTGACGTTTCAGCGAGAAGTTCAGATATCCTTGTTTCACGGGCAAGTCGCCCCGATGGTCGGCATCTCTTAGAAACTCAGTGCGAAGCGTCACGTCACAACAGCCAAGTGAGCGCGGTGCACCCAAACACGCCCCCCGCGATGCTTATCACGCCTACGTTCGCGATAGAGGCGCTTCCCGCTACTCACCGTCATGTTAACGCTCTTCACGCGCATCTTCAATGCCGTCCGAAGCCAGCGTCATCTCGCACTCTGGGAAACTGCGGGTCTGCTACAGCTGTGGAGGTGCATGTCGCGAACGGGCTTGATGCCCAAGCACAGGGCTGTACCTGTTACGGCTCATTCACACTAAGCTGACACGACACCGATTTTGATCTGCCGAACGTTGGCGACGGCAGTTTATAGGACGGAAAACACTGTGGCCAACGGTTTAAAGGAAGAAAACGCTGTCGCCGACAGTTGGCAGACTAAACTCGGTGACGTGTCGGCTTCGTGTGAATGAGCCTTTACGGTTGCGGACGTCGTGGCCATTTCTGCTTTGTTTGTCATGCCATAGGGGCCCATCACGAGTGCGGTAAGTCGTCCAAGAGGAAGATGCAACAAGTGTAATCAAGTTTTTGACCACCCAAGCCGAAATTATGGTGGCTCTGGCTGACCAAGTACTCAGACCAACTGCTCAGCGCCCAGGCATCTTACCTTGATGTGCAAGTCGTTTCTCTGAATTCGAGCGACCCTGAAACGACAGGTAGCGCAATGTTTCTGCCGTATTAATTTTCGGAGAACAACGCTTCCGAAATATTTTTCATAGCAAAGTTCGGCCCAGCAGTGCCAGAGTCAGGCTGCTTGACTTTTCAAGGCGGAAGATTCCAGTTCTTGCCGCATTCCGTGCTCGCGTGATTTACAGCGCAGGACAAACCGAGGTTACCTTCTATGTTACCCCGAAAGGAACGTCACTGCTTGTGTTGGACGCTGTGCGAGCTCTCCGAATACAGATCTACGGTGAACTACGTTGCCTACATACGTCCGCTGAACGAAATAAACTCGCGTCTACTTCGATGCCGTCTGCTTTACGGACAGCACCGACTACAAATCGCAAGTTTCCTTGGGATCCCTCCCGAATGGGTCTGCCAGCACCACTGACCGCCATGTTTACCCATTTGTTCACGCCAGGTCTCGGGCCTGCAATGGGATTCCAGCACAAGATTAGAGTGGTCAGTACCTCCGGTTGCACTAAAGGTAAGGCGACTACCCCTCTCGCTGAAATATCCAGTGAGTGACGAGCTGAAGCGGGTTTGGTAGCGGCGGACGTCATTGAAATAATTTATGCGTCAGAGTAGGTGACCCCTGCTGTGGTATTTAAGACGGCAGCGTGCGTCTGCGTTGACTTCAGAGAGCCAAACGAAACCGTGGTAGTAGACAACTTTCCTCTGCTGCACATCGAAGACTTGCTGAATGCCATGAGTGAAGCCCGTCGTTTGTCGAACTTAGACTTAGAATTCAGCATGACACCAAGTACTGCTTCACCCGGACAGCAGCGACATTACAGCATCCATCACGCGCGAGGTCATCTACCGGTTCAAGCGACTGTGCTTTGGTTTAGGTTCAGCCCAAGCTACCTTTCATCAAATGTAGACGGCTATCCTTGGAGGCTGTAAAAGTACCTTGTGCTATATCGATGACATCGTCTGTGGGAAGGCCGAGCAGGAGCACACAGAGAACCCCTCGAGGAGGTTCTTCGTCGAATCTCGGAAGCGGCACTCAGCTGAATGAGAAATGCACATTCAACGTCAGTGAGATTTCATTCCTTGGGCATCGCGTGAGTGCTGAAATATAGCACCCCTTCAAACCACGTTAGATGTGATCGTTCATGCAACTTCACCCTCAGATTCTAGCGTGTAGTGCTGTTTTTTTGGGTCTCGTCGAATATTATTTAAGGTTAGTTCCACGCCTTGCCAAGGAAGTAAAACCAATGCGTCGCCTTCTTCGCAAGGACAATTCTTCGCAAGGACACACGCAAGGATGCAGCTGCTGACTCCAGCTTTGCTCAAGTGAAGAAACATCTCGCCTCGCACCAAGTCCAGCACATGTTTGATCCCCACCTTCCGGTCCTCGTAACCACCGATGCTTCCCCCTATGTCCTTGAAGCAATGCTTCAGCGAATTGAGCGACATCGCAAAAACACAGTTGCATTTGCGTCGCGGATATTGACCGCAGCTGAGCGGAAGTATTTGGCTGGGGAGTGTGAGGCGTTAGCCTGTCCTTTTAGCAAGCGAAAAATGGCCTGTGTATTTGTGGGGCAGGCACTTCACACGGTAAGCAGATCACCAGGCCCTAGTGATACTGTTCTCTGCGATACACTCTCCTCTGCGTATCGCAAGGTGGACAGCACGCCTATTCTGCTACAACTTCGGAGTAAACTATCGCCAAGGCTCCTAAAACAAGATAACATATTCTTTGTCTCGGTTGCCCGCACGGGGCAACGAGGGTGGACTGCAGTTTGACAAGGAATTTTTGGCTTTGGTGAGGTCATAAGTGCATGTAAATGACCTCAAACTGGCAACCGCTGAAGGCAGTACGGTTCAAAATGTTCTGAAGTGCGTCCAGGCAGCAACTTGCTTCGTCCAGTTTGAAGCAAGTTGTCGCCTAACCTCATTCCCTACAATGAAGCTCGAAAATAGTTGACTGCAGCTGAAGGGTTATTCAGGCGCGCAGAACGCCTCATTATATCCGCAAAGCTGTCACCTCAGTTTATAGAACTAGCTCATGAATCGCACCCTGGCATTGTAAAGACCAAGCAACGCCTCCCAGAAAAGTATTGGTGGCCAGGACTTGACAAATAAGTGCAAAGCATGGTCAACCATTGTACGGTGTGCCACTCGGCTGACAAAAGCACCAACCAAAAGCACACCGCTACAAGGCATTCAGCTTCCGGAAGCACCATGGACAAATAACGGGATTGACATAGTTGGATTATTTGAACATGCACGAGCAGAGTGCAGATATGCGATCACCGTGGTGGACTATTTGTATAAATGGCCAGAAATGTCGTTCTGCAGCGATATTACATCAAACAGTCGTTCATTTCCTCATGGCAGTTTTTATGCAAGAAGGCTCTCAAATAGAGATGGTGTCGGACCATGGTCGACTGTTCACATCGGTCCAATTTTAAGCATTCTTGAGAGCTAGAGGAATCAAGCAAGTTTTTGTACTGTGTACCTACAAACCACAGGCCAATGGCCAGGTAGTGAGATTTAACCGTGTACTGAATATATACATGCAGCTGGCACTGCTGCAACAGCGTCCCGTGAACGAGGCTTCGGTGGAGAACCTCGGCATCTACAGAAGCGCACCTCATAGCACGACGGGGTTGTCGCCCGCTGTTTTGCTTCATAGCCGGCAAATGAGGACAACACTTCATGTCATTGGTATGCCAATGCTCGATTTGTAAAGGGATCCGGTAACGGAAAGGCAGCGGCTAAGGCGTCGTGTACAAGACAGCCAGGAAAAGAGCTAGGTGTATGCTCACCGCCACAGGGTATGCAAAGTGCCAAAGTTTCAAGTGGGGCATTACGTATGGGTAAAGAAACCATTCCAGATAAAGGGTACACCTAGATGTGGGCCGCCACTGAAAATCGCAAAATGAACAGGGCGCTGGTCGTTTTTCATGGAGGATGGGCGAACCTGGAATGCCTCAACTATCTGCTGTTCAAAGTGAGCAATGGCCATCAATTGGCTGTGGCATCAACCTGTGGTGCGACTACACAGTTAACTTCTGTCAATTCAGCTCCCCAGTTTTTGGTGGCACCATCGAATCACGAAATGCTTACCGTCTAGAGCCTATCTGTCCTTCAGTTCAAGAAGGGTGGCGGGAGTCATCGCCTAGAATCCTAGAGCCGCACAGTGAAATGGAGTTTCGCAGGTCTACGCTGACAGAAGACGTGACAGAATGGTGTCAGTGCGATTTCGAGACTACGTTGGCAGCTGAAAGGTATTTTTGTTTGGTTGTTGTTTTTATTAGTGTTAGTATTCTTTGAAGTAAGCCTAGTATACATTCTTCGTGTTTACAGGAAATGTTTACAAGTGGTTGACAAGGCCTTGATTGCTTTTTCTTCTTTTCAATAGAATATGTGATGTTGAACAACGACGACAGGTGTCTCTTCATGGTGTTAGTGCTTTACGTTTCCATCAAGATATGTATAAAAGCCTGTCGTTTCGAATAAAAACTGATTTTGCTTGGAACTGTCTCGCTAAGAGCATGTAGAACGCGACACTACAATAATCTTCATTAATAGCCTATCTTCTTGAGTGCACGTGCACTTTAGGAAAACTTTGAATTGTTTTGCTGTTTCTGAACAAAAAAAATTGCTTTGGATCCTTTTTATAGAAAGCGTGGCTGGTCAGGTCTTCATTGACTAAATGAGTTTTCTTACACACAAATATCATGCTTAATTCGCTTTTACTTTCCCATAACTTTCTTTTTCTCTGTGGGGAATGGTGCCTCTGTGTAGGAGTCTCTTCCTGCCTTCATCCGGTTGTAACACGTCGTCCTTGACGTAGAGTATTTTTTTTTCTTGGAGTCAGTGACCTGCTTCCGAAGCTCAGTCGAACCTTCTTGGCTGATTACCTCGGACACTTGACTCTATATTGCCAAGATGCCTCAGATGGAGTTTACTTAAAGCGATTCGCGTGGCGCCCGTCGAGCGACCTAAAGAAGCATTTGGACCGCGCGCAGTATGAAAATACTTCTTCGCATCAAATATTCGTCTTCTCACCAAAGGCCGCTCATATGCAAGCTCTCTTTTCAGGGACCCTCGCTTTTTACGCGCAGAAATATGCAGAAAAGATGCACGATAAGCAACCAGTAACGGAAGCACGTAGACATTGTTTTGCACACCGCTTTCTTTATGCTACAATCGTAAATGCATCATATGCTATTATATATAAAAAGGATAATAGACGAGTTGGTACTAGTCCATTCTCGTTCAAAATCAATCTTTTTTTGGTATTTCGCTTAGTTCTAAATGCCCCAATCTTAGAAGTATGCTGTATAGGGGCATCGTGAGAAGCTCAGCCACTGTTTACTAATACACATATGCCTAGTTAACCGAATGACAGCTATCACCTCACCTCTAAATGGGAGCACTGTTTGCTTGAGCTTCTGTTATAGTCTACCGGGTTTTGTTCAAAGCGGCTGCCTTTGAACTACCTCTGCGGTTAAATTTGATACAGGCAAAAATAGCATTTATGTAGCAAGAAAATGTGGAACGGCATACGTGAATTTAGAAACTCGAGACGGTATGCACTGTTTACCAGAATAAGGCCTGTGCTGCATTTTGCTCGTTTGCATCGCAACGCTCACATCTAACTATAAATTTCATCAGCTCCTGTAATTTTAACATCACGCCATTATCAATACCTTGTAATTAATTTAGGTAACACGCTAGCTTTGAAAGCAACTAAAGCTGAGAGAAACAGTTAGTTTGGCTCCAGAAAACAGGCTGAGAAATAATCAAGTACATTCTTGTCGTCTTGCTTACTTCAGTTGTGCTTCTACATTTTCTGTGCCTCTAATTTTGGCTGCTCGGCGTTTTTTAACAAACTCTGTGCGCTTCAGGGAAACGATATGATGTACTGAAAGCACCGCATCCAACTCATCGAAGCCCAAACAAGTTATTGTCGACGGATCGATTTTAAGAGTGACAGTGCTTCATGAATTATATTTGTTCTCCTTGATGACTGTATGATGGCGACGCAACTGAGACGACGTCTCCTAATTGCCAAGGATGAAGGCGGCAATTCGTGTTCCGTACCGACTAGCAACACAAGATGCGAGGAACGTCACCTATGTTGGTGGCACTGATAAAAAGGTGGGATACAAAACGTGGTCACTCTGAAAACAACGCAAGATGAACAACGGCCTTAATCAAGGACATTCGAACGTCGGTAAGAACCGACCAAACGTGATATTTGGCCCGCAAGAGCAGAGAACATGCCGACCGTGAACGTACGCTTTAGAAGAAAAAAAAAATGAGCGCAGCTTGCACTAGTAGTGCAAGGCTGGAGCAAATAGCGGAGCTTGTGATCGACCAAGCTACGGCATCGGTCGTTGCAGCTTCGGCACGGTATTCCGGATCGGCTCGCGGCCGACGCGGCGATTCTCGCTTGGCGTACGACGCGCTTCAAGACGCGGCCTGGCAAAGCGTTGACATGTCTAGGCGATGCGAGGCACATGTGGTTGCTAGGTGACGCGAAGTGACGTCATGGCTAGACGGAGCAGGTTCGCGGTCGTAGCAGCTCGGCGCGGTGGTGCGGAGCGGCAGCGAAGCAAGGCGCAGCTGTACCAAGTGGTTGCTAGGCAATGCGCGGTGACGTCATCGCCAGGCTCAGTTTCTGGTCTACGCTATACGGGCCAATCTCCGGCCTAAACAGCCCCACTGTTAAAGAAGAAGCGTAAAAACGTTAACGGGCATCGTTAATGGATATGAAACTACACTGCTGAATGTACGAATTTCTGCAGATGAAAGTTACACCAGTTAATTTGAGTGCATACTAAGGAAAGCGGAGTGCGAAACGCAAACAAGGTTTGGAAAGTAAGAAGTGCGATCATGCCTGTACTAAAATACATGCTCGTCCCTGGAAAGATTGCGGAATATAGAGCATTTGTGCAACCCACAACAGCAAATGAAAAACGCATGATGTCGCACCAGAAATTCGCGAGCGCACGAAGTCAGTTAGCGACGTCTGTAAAAAAATGAAAACTAGAAGTAATTTACCATTTCACCAAAGTGTACTGAGTACAAGTACAACTGTAGGGTCGCTCGCAACTTTGTAAGCACCAACTAAATAGTTTTGTTTCACTGATACTCAGCGACGTACATTGTTGAATTTCAATGTCAGGTTAGAATAAGGTGTTTAACCACAACGATAAACTTAACAATCGCATTTTAGTGTAAAACAGTGTCTCAAAAAATGCTGCAATGTACTAAAAGGCACTCTGTATGACTGAGAAGACAATGGCAGCACATGCGTTCAACGAGATCCGAAGTAAGCAATATGTCGGGAGTTCAGACGTACTCTGCCACACTCAGCGCAACGTGTCTGCATTAGAGCACTGCACGGGCAGATTTTTTCAGCCCGGACCCGGCCCGGCCCCTTTTTTAAGTTGGGCGGCCCGCCCGAGCCCGATCAAAACTTTTATGACGAGACCCGGGCCCGGCCCGGGCCCGGAAATAATCTACGTTACCCGCCCGGCCCGGCCCGCCACCCCTTTACCTTAGGCCCGAGCCCGGCCCGAGCCCGACTCGAAACCGGCCCGAACCCGGCCCGAGACCGAAAAGTAATGTTTTTCAGAGTTGAGACGCCCGAGAATAACTCGCTGCAAGTTACATGCACACCACCAGAAAGCCCGAGCCCGGCCCGGGCCCGCGTCAAAAAACCCGAGCCCGGCCCGGGCCCGGTTCAAAAAGCACACGCCATGCCCGAGCCCGGCCCGAGCCCGTGAAAAAACTGTTCTAACCGGCCCAGCCCGGCCCATGGGCCGGGCCGGGCCCGGGCTTTCGGGTTAGCCCGAGCCCGTGCAGTGCTCTAGTCTGCATTGCTTCGTGGAATCATCTGTGCTCGACATTTGGTATCGGACCGCCATTCGAACACACGGCAAGCGCTCCCAGCCTGCAATACAATGGCCTGTACCGAAAGAAGCAGCCGTACGCAGCTTCGGAAGTACTCCTAAATTGCCATTAGAAATCATCATGTAATCTACAAAACGGAAAATCTATCCCACCTAGGGCAAGAGGAAGAAGAACATGAGAGGCAGAAGAAGACGAGAAGGATCAAAACGTGGTCCTCCGGCTGTGGCACCCCCTCGTGGGTACGTGCCATAAGTTGAAGGAAGAAGAAAAAGAAGACTGTGGCAGCCGCGTTCTGACCCACCCGAGGCCCAACTATCAACGGATCGCACCCGACGAGGGACAAAAGTGGGCCATCCTCCAAAGCATGGTGAAGGCCTGTTACAGAACGGATGCGTCCGGTGATCTAGACGTGACATTCCTTGCGGCGATGGACACCAGGAGCTGCCTCGTCAGAGCCGCCTCTTGGTCACCGCTCACCTTGTACTTATTCATGACCGGAGCCGCGTTAGGAAGCGAATTACATCACGTCACAATGAAGCGGACATCATGGTTCTTAGCTGGAACCGAGGATTTCTTCTTACGGAGGCAGGCGGCAACGAAAGTCGTCACAAAGGCCCGGTTCGCGTTCAACAGAGACTCAAACTCCGAGCGAATCCGATCACGGTTGTCAAGATTAGCAGCACTTTTGGGTGGGTAATTTTTATTTCTTCACTCTTGGTTATATGATTATCGTGGAAACGGCATCGGATTGCTCAAGGTTAAACCCCAGCCAATACTCCGTTTTGTATATGCCGACTGTATACCACGGCGTTAGGTTAAAAGCAACTTTGCGATCTGGTTCTGGAGACTCAGTTTATTTCTACAGTTTTTATTAGCTTCACGTGTGTCAACATCGGCATTCTACAAAATTTATTCAAGTGCAGCTAAATGAAATGCCACCGAGAGATTTTATTCCCCACGGGAGACATTAGTCTTTCATTGCTTTTTACCGGTCCGGGCACTTTTCGTGTAAATCATCCTTTGTGGTTTTCACGAAACTGATAGATAAAAGCAGTGAGCACAAAGTGATCCTTGTGCTCCTAGCAGTGAACTCTGCCGCACTGCTTTGATTAATCTTAATCATGGGTTGTGCGCATGGCAGTGTGCACATCAAAATTCCCGGATTTTTTGTTTTTTTTTTGTGCCTGAGACCACATCACTGGCTTGTGCTTCGTTTATATCGTACGCCTCTTTTAGGAAACCGCTTAGCCTGTTTATAACTAGTGCCTAAACTCCAAGCAAGATGAAAGTAGTGTGTGATGAGCCAATGAGTATTATACTACTAAGGTTCAGCAGAACGGGAACGGATGCCGCGGTTATTAGGAGAAGAGAGCCAAATATTGTGGCGCTTGGAAGCTAGCGGCAGCGCCGACCTCTTACGTAGCAGTGCCGAAGACCACTTTAACCTTCTTGGACACTGCCTCGCGGCGAATTACATCATTGCGAGGCAAGAAGTATATACGATGCCGGACTTCACTTGCGAGGAAATAACTTCTTACGCTCGGCTTTACCCGAAGTATACTATTGAATTGCGTAATCATCGTTAAGATTATCTTAGCGATCAAATTAATGGTGAAAATGGCGCTAAAACGGGATGCGTCTGCAGTGATGTTGCTGCAGCACATTAAACTATGTCCATTTCATCATTACTGCCGCGAGATATTGTCTAGTTTTCCTCTTGAATGCCGCGTCTGTACCTCCTCTCAGCGGGGCTGATCTTTTAAATGTCTATCTCATGACTGAGGTCCGTTATATAATGGAACCCTATCGACTTTAAATTCAGAATCTCCCCGGCGTCGCCGTAATGCTCGCTGGTCTGTTGTGGACCAGTGTTAGCCAACCCTCAAAAATACCGGGGGAAGTGGCAGCACGTGTGAATTGTACTCAGCGCAGCAGTCGAGAGAAGTGTCCTCTCGCTCGAAGAAAATGTCAGTGGTTCTATGGTCGTCATTTCGTTTTCATCAGGAATAGCTCGGCAAATACACCGTGCGCGTAATATTTGCCTATGCTCATTTACAAATAAGAACAATCTCACGTCCACCGGCGCTACTGACGTCATGGATATTTTAAATTAACTGGCCGTGCTCGGTACACTTCGCAGAGAAACCTCCAGAGGACGCTCACGATGGTCATGCCGAAGAAGGTCCGCTTGAACTCGAGCGTGCGCCCAAGCCTCTGCCAAAGCATGTGTCCAAGCTTCTGCCAAAGCTTTTGTCCAAGCCTGTTTCCAAGCCTGTTTCCAAGCCTGCTTCCAAGCCTGTGTCCAAGCCTGTGCCCAAGCTTGAGCCCGCGAAGGAGGAAAAGGCGAGAAATCACATTCTGCCTATTATTTCTCCGTACCATGGTATATTTAAATGTTCGTGTGCTAAGTTGTTGAGCACAATTCTTACAGGACACGCGAAGTAAACTCAGCACAAAAAATGATGCTCTATGTGATGTGTGACTGTCTTGTTAGAACTGCGCAGCGCAACTTCGCATCCCAGGTGAACAACTACCTAAGGCACACACAACCGTTTATTATCATCGTTAAGTGTTCATCAGAGACAAGTACAGGTACATCCGTGACAATGCCGAACATACCCAATCTGCATTTCATGGCACCACAGGAGTAAAACGCAGTAGTCGGGTAGCGTATCAGGCGGTCATCTTCTTTACAAATAAGGGACTGCGTTTCAGCCTAGTTTGTAAATCTACTGGAACGACGACTTTGCCTTATTTTAATGGATACACAGGGTGACGTAGTACGTTAGCAGGCAAGACATTATTTCGTAAACGCCGACGCAACACATCTTACAACAGCGTGAAACGAGGGATAGAGATTGCAAGGCACCATTAAATTTGGTAAGCTCACTCTTTGGTGCGAAATGTTAGCTGTTTTGTATGCCCGTTGAATACCGGCTGCTTCTGTGCATCCGCGTTTGTAGAAACTGTGTGCACAACAGTCTCCTAGGCAGAAATTGCAGGACTAAGCGTAGTATTTTGGTCTCTATTGGTCTAACAAGGACGTTTCAAGTGCCTAGTTTGCCATTGCATACCTTCTGCGCCTAATGCTGCCGGTAATATTCGCTATACCATACAATTCGGCGTTGAAAAATATGTGAATACTTAGAATAATAAACATGCGGATGCGGACAAGAGTGGAAATATGATTCTATTACTCTTCCATATTCAGATACCGTGTGATGTTTGCTGTTTGTTTTCAAAATCTAGCGTGGAACCAATAATTATTGTAGTTACGTTCACAGGTGTTACCAGCCGTTCACAAAAAGCCGGGTAAGCCTGCACCGGCAACCATGAAGGAACCAGAGCAAGATGAGGAAAAAACAGAAAAAGAAAGCAAAACTCGCAAGGTCGTGGCTGAGGAGGACAATGTGGGTAAGGACATCCTAGATAAAAACAAGGCGGGGAAAGAAGAACCGGGCAAGACGGCGGCCGACAAAGACATAGGAAAGCAAGCGAAATACCAAGCAATCAAGGGTAAACCGAATGGGGAGAAAGCGACTCAGCAGAAAGCAAGCAAGGACAAAGGGGAAAAAGGCATACCAGATGAACCTCCGGGTGGTGACGAGGCTTATGATGTTGAGTTGGCTCAGACGGAAATAGACGGCGAGCTGGAAGCTACAAAGAAAGACAAGGCAAAATCCGAGCCCAAGGAAAAGACAGCAATGCAAGACAAGAAAGTCAGAAAGGATGCCAAGGATCCTGAGGCGCGCTCGGAAATAAGCACGATGGCTAAGCTCAAGGTGAGAAGCCGGGACACGTCCTTAAAGGTGCAGAGACATGATGCTTTCGACTTTTCATTGCTTGCGTAAAATATTTATTGACCTGAAAACCAAAAAACAAGAGCAACATCTGGATAGCCCCAGGGAGCCTTATATGTGCTATAATAGCCTTCGTACGAACTCACTTTCGACAGGAGGTGTGTGTCTGACGGCGTCATAAGGCAGATGGTGGGGAAGTGTGAGCAAATCATTACGGGGTTCGACACTCCCTAGCTCGGTCATCTGCTGTGCCGCCTTTCGTTGCGGAGTCCGACGTACAAGTTGCACGAAAAAGTACTTAAACTGCCCTAACATGCAAACCGGCTTCGTCTACAGTAACAGGAAGCATGTTAAACTACATAAGAAGCAATAACAAAAGTCGGGTGGCGATGCCGCGCTGAAGTTCCCGCGCCAGTCTGCCATGACGTCATGAATATCACGCGTCGTCGACTCGTGTTTAGCTTATTGCTTATCGGATCGCTAAGAAAGGACTTCACTGGATTCTAGACGAACAGAATACTGGACCTATAAAGTTTCAGGAAGATTTACTGTAACACAACGTATAGAACAATGGTACGTCCTATAAAATCTGTGACGTCAAACTGACGTACTGGTAATTGGCTTCGGGAGCGAAATTCATAGAGAAGTTGGACCTTTATTTTCTTCAGAATTAAGTACTAATTAACCTTTCTTCCCCCTATGTTAACTAATGAACATAGTTTCGAAATTATGTTTTACCAGACAAAACTGACATATTGTTCGTCTTCAAAGTCGCTTTAAGGCTTCAGTGTCCGTTTAAACGCGCACATGAAGTAATATTGCCTACACCGAGCGATAATGATGCAGCCTGTGCTTTGATTTGGGCTACCAGTATCACTAAATTACTTTCACATCGTTCTCCAAACGAGCAAGAGTTCACAAGATCAAGAGACCTAAAGGGACTCGACCGTGGCCGAGTAAGAAATGGCCCAGGGGCACGTCGTCGCTCGATTGTAACTGCTTCGCATAATGCGGCAAAATTCAATGGGTGTATACCGCGAGCAAAATAGGTGGTGTCCAATTCGACGCCCCAGCGACGGCTCTCTCCAAGTAACAGGAACTAATCTCGAAGGCCATGCTTTTGCTCTCTGCGTGCGCCGGAAGAAATTGCGAGAGGCGGAAACACGTCATGTACGCCATGTTTTGCAAAAGACTTTTTGCTGTCTTTCGCAATAGTGCTTTCTCCCTGCCGTCGTGCCGCATTTATTCTATGTTTCTGCAGCGATCACTTCTGCAGCGATCACTTCTTACTTGCCTCCTTTATTTGATCATTTTGTCATTGCATTTGTCTTAGTGCATATAGCAAAAAGACAAACGAAAGACAAGGCGACAATAGTGTGTGATAATCTATAGGGTGGTAGTTTTCAAATACGGCGCTACTAAAATCAAATAAAATTTGTATACAGGAGCCGTGACATCATGGAAAAGGCGAAGTTATTTCATTATGGGCATCTCTCGGGAACTAAGTTGCAGAGAGCTGAAGCAAACAGGGCAAGTGCGGTGCGGTTCTGTGAGCGGTGCTCCTACTGAATTCTTGGTTGTTAACGAGGGCGGGAACTGTGGTCTGGTAGTTAGAAATTCCAATCGCATTTATTTCATTATGCTCCAGAAATTGGTCAAGAAGTCTCCAGTGAAGGCCAAAAAGTCGGAGGAAGGAAAAGCGACCCAAGAAGCTCCTAAGCCCGCCTCAAGCAAGTCTGGAAGCAAGGTGTGTCTATAACACGTCCTATTGCAATGAATGGATGAATGAATGAATGAATGAACGAATGGAGAGAATTTATATGAAATTACATACGCTATTTTCTTGTCCTATTCACAGCTTCCACCATGTAGCTAACGCCGCCTAGATAGCAGAAGGCCTGTGCACTTCGATCCGTGACGTCATGCTACCTTGCCCGACTGCCATAGAATTTAATGGGGACGCTCCAATGTAAGCCGCGGTGATTTTGACGTCACTGCTTTCGTCACGCCAAGCTTGTCAAAGGATATTTCGATCCAAGTAGCGTGACGTCATAAACCAGAGGGCACAGGCGTCCTATGCAGGAGACGCTGGTGCAGCTGGAGATAAGTGTATAGACATAAGGCCCCGCTTTTCACCGTGCTAGCTGTACCACAATATGGCGGCCTTGATGACCTCAGTGCAAATGCCATATGAATGAATTAGCTCAGGAGATTCTACTTAAACACATAGACACAAAGGAATCGCTTTTCTCGAAACCAACTGCATCAGTTCAGATAATGTTTATCGCATATAAACGGCAGAGTTTGAATCTACGAACTGTAGGGTGCATATTTAGGTCGAAGGTCGTACCAATAACGTCGTTGAAAACCGCAACCTAAAAATCAGGCGTCAAGTTCATGCTCTAACAGAGAAAAAAAAAAAACTGATATCACAATTCTGCAAACTGGCTCTATTGACACTACGCAAAGAAAAATACCAATATAATTTGTAAGTATAGGACCTTTGCTAAACCCTTGTGAAGAACAACTGTTTCACGTAACGTGAGAATTCATACATTACAGTTGTTCGGTATAGGTGCTCTAATATATGCAGTTTACAGAAATGGGACGTCTGCTTTGTTGTAGACTTACAGATTTGTAAACTTTGTGCCTCAAGAATTTGTGACACACGAATTTTCAGCAATTTTTGTAAGAACTGCGAAGTGCTATTTTTACATCCTTCATCGTGCAGTCAGCAGAACTCCCCGTTCTCTCTTAAATGCAACACATTTCATTCATATTGGTCCAACGGTTGTGTAATTGGAGCACTTCTGTTTTTTAACTGTATTTCAATGCGGAAATGTGAGCTTGTCCCGCGGTAAAGCTTGCGTTAAAGAGGAATAGCAAACTATGGGTAAGTTGTAACTAGCTTAAGTTTACAGAGCGGCGCGAAAACGGGGCACGTTGCGTAATGTGAGGAAGACCCTGTTCTTGCCGCGGAATTGTTTCAAGTAATGATGACATTGGTCAAAATTTGTAATCCGTGCGCTCGTGTTTATCGGTTTAAATAAGATGCACTCGTGTTAAGCGGTGAGCTTCGACTAACGAGTTGCTTTTGGCGTCTTTTCAACTGGGCGACGCAGGAAAAGCCCAAAAAGTCGCCACCGCCGAAGAAGCCTCCCGCGATGAAGCCGCCTGTGAAGACGCCGACTGCGAAGCCGTCTACGAAGTCCAAGGAACGGGATAAATCACAAGGGCGTGCGGTGAGCAGACCCAGATACACATTACTTGCGGCGTAGGCAGACGTAGGGCCAGTGACAGCGCGAGGATGAGTCTGAGGTTTCACGTGGAGAGTGATACGCATCATCATCATCAGCCAAGTTTTATGTCCACTGCAGGACGAAGGCCTCTCCAACTATCCCATTTATTGTGCCAGCTGATTCCGACTTGCACCTTCAAATTGCCTACTCTCATCAACTCAGCCCATTTTCTGCGGTCCTCGACTGCGCTTCCCTTCCCTTGAAACCCATTCTGTAGCTCTAATAGTTCACCGGTTATCGATCCTGCGCATTGCATGGCCTGCCCAGCTCCATTATTTTTCTCCTAATGACAACTGCAATATCGGCTATCCCCTCTTGCTTCCAGATCCACACCACTCTCTTCCTGTCTCTTAACGTTACGCTTAACAGTTTTCGTTCCATCGCATCGATATATAGCAGGTCAAAAGAGCAGACGACAAAGCAGACCCAGTATGCCTAATCTGGAAATTGTCAAATTCCTATTCGCCATCCTGTCAGCTCTGATAATCCCACGGTGCCGCTACGGTTCTCTGAATGGCTGAAAACGCCATCATATAGTCGCATTTGACAAAATGGCGGGATTTGAAAGCGTGCATGAAGGAAGGAAAAAACTGAGGAGAGGCCCTACCCCCTCCGCGCGCTAGGAGAAAAGTGCGGCGGACATGACGTAGTCATGGTGACGTAGTCATGGTATTTTTCTTTATTTTTTCACGTTTTTTGCGCTGTAGCGGCCATCTTGTCGGGGCACAATGGCGGCTTTGTTATGGTGCATGGGCTCACACGTGTTGCGCCGTAGGTTTCGTACCGTGGCAAAGGCGTCGTGTGGGCAGGTTTGCGTTAGTCTCTGTGTTTTGTTCCGCTGTTTTATCTGGACCGTGCTGTCCCGGATGGTGGTCAGGTTGAACTGAAGAAACTCAAACGCGTGAGACGAATGCGCATGCAACGCTGTAGGCAATGTGCCGCGCCACGGCAATGGCCACGGACTAAGGAATATCTGCGGGAAATTTTGCCCTCTTCGGCGGAATCATACTAACGTGCCATTGTAGACCGAAACCACTGTGTTTCAGAATCTGTACAATGAACGCCTTGCAGGTCAGTGACAGTCGTGCAGCATTCCTGCTTTGGACAGCGGGTGATAATAAGTAACAATGATAACGTAGAACGTTATGCAAGAATGCAAAATCCCGGCTTTAGAATTTTGTGTTCAGTAACAACTTGCTTTTGTACGTATTAAAACGCATGTTGCTCAACTGTTGCGTCTCGCAGTACTCGCGACAGCACGAGTTCGTTCGAGGAGAGCGCTTTCGAGGGTCATACACACCTGCACAGGTGTGAATGTGCAGAATATGTGCTTCATTTTGCATCCCTCGACATCGGCATTCTGAATGCCTGCTTACCCACCTGTAGTGTTTCATGACCTAGATGTGCACGTTGACGTTTGCAGTAGCGCTCAAAGTGCTGCATTCATCCAACGGCGCACCATTCACGGAAGCACACGGGTCAAATTGTTATTTTTGAAACTAAATAAAATTGGTACTGCACAAATCTATTTGAAAGGCACTCATGATATGTACACGTGGAAGTGAAATTGCAAAGTACACCACGAGCAAGAAATGAACAATTAACGCAAGCCAGTTTGCACAATAAATTTATTTAGCAGTTTCTCCAAATTGCATCACTAATACAATTTGAACATAGAGAACGTGAGAATGCGTATACTTTTTTCGTAGCTTTGGGCGTCTCGATCGCAAATCCGTTTGAGAACCCCACCAAGTCCGAGCAGAGAAAAACAAGCAGAAGCCAGCGGTGCAGGGGATCGTTTTAAAAAGACGCAAGAACTGGGCAGCGGCTGGTACCTGCTGTTGGTGAGAACAGCTCAGTTGGCTGGGCACAGTATAGCATCGTTATTTTCATAAAAGCCGGTAAAAGAAGCGAATTAGACCGCACGGTCGAATTTGCGAAGTTCATTATGAACTTCTTTCAACATGACGTCGACAACGGTAATGCGATGACACATCGCGATGACATCTTTCCGTTTAGGATCGCTGTGGAGCACGTGCGCCCGAGCAGCCCCGTTGCACGCAGCGCGGCGTGGTTTCACGAGAAATATAAACGAGAGAGGAGAATCTGCCGCGACAAGATGGCGGAGTAATGCCAACTGCCGGCGTCACTTGGTTTCACAAAGAGTGACGTCAGGACACCTCCTCCGTTTTTTCCTTCCTCCATGAAATGTGTCTAGATTAGGATCCCGAACGTAGGTCAGAACGCATTACTCGGGTGAATGGCTTGTCATGGCTTTCTCTGGCACAGTTTGAAAGCCAAGGACTGAACGCATTATACACAACTATGCCTGCCCAGAACAAGATTAACTGGGTCACTGCTCTTGGCTATGCTTATTCGATGCCACTGGCTAGTCGGTTGTGCATAGACAGCCGACAACGAAAACCAAAATAGGTTAGGATTAATTAGGCAATTAGGAAATCAAACTGGTTCTACGAATGTAAAAGTGGCAAAGTGACAAGTGCTAGGTACACGACGACGATGACGATGATTTATTGCATCCCCTTTGTAACGGGGCGGTGACAACTAGTAACTTAGCCTGCTTGAGTTAATCAGGTAGGGTATGCATGCTTTTCATTTTAGCATTATTGTATACATCTCCTTAGTCATTTTTCTCTTTCTCAAAACTTCCCTATCTACCTTGTACCGGATCCGTTAGAGCCATTTGAATACCGGTAACGGATGCGATGACATATAGTTGACGAACAAATAGGGCCAGTGCTCTAGTGAAGTAATGGATGCGATATTGATATTCTTAGCCTTGTAGACGTCGTTGGATTCGCTGGCGATCAATGGATCCGGATAACACGCAGATATCCACGCTGCTTGCTGTAATTAGGCCATGCTTACCGGCGATGATTTTAGTGTATGCTCCTTGTACACGGAGTAGCTTTAAAAGGGCATCTATGAAATCACAGCCCGTTTTGAGAAATCTCGCCATCACATAATACTTTTACGTTATCTCTTTATTTCGGTTCGCGCACACTGAAAGAACACTTTGATACCAGTTTGTTTTTATAGTTATTATAGAATCTTTAAACAAAGGTAGGTATTCGGAGTGGGATTCGCTACTGAATATTTGCTGCGTTTCAATTAATTATCAAACCACTCTAAAAGATTGCAACACAAGACGAATCGCAAGTAAACTATCTCTTGGCTTGGTGTGTACTTCGCTTACTTCCCAAAACCGTACCGTAACCAAACTGATGCATTAGATACGTCACGTGGCGGTCAGAGATGTGCTGAACTGCTATAACATAAAGCACGCACTGTAAAACAAGAAATGTTACGGATTGGGAGTGCACAATACGCGCTTCCTGTGAAAAGTTTAAACCGAAGATGTAAGTGCTATACACACACACACACGATGCTAAACGTAGAGGCCCAACTAATAATGGTGAGACATGAGTGTAAATTGAAGATATCACTTGATCCGACAAGCCGACCGACGCACTGCTTTTCTTGAAAAATAAGTTCACGTGACTACTTTTCTCTTTTCTACGCACCTACATTCAGAGCATTTACGGGCAGGAGACCAGGTTCGCCGAGGAGGCAAGCGTCAGGGAAGTGAGTGCAGCATCGGCTGGCGACGCATTTCCTGAGGTACGAACGTTATTCATGTTCCGATAAATGTTAGATGGCTGGTGAGCACGTTGTCGACGCCTCACTGTCGAAGGCGTCGAGAACGCGAGCGTCGTCTCAGTCGAAGAATCCTTATAGAACTGAATTGAGCCGGCTGTTACTCGTCTGTAGAGTTCACAAAAACTACATAGTTCACGTAGAGGACAACAACAAACACGACCACAAAAGAATCCATCTCAATTTCCCTTCGAAGCACAAACAAAACAGAAACATGGCTAGGTTGTGCGCGTCATTATATTCATTTGAAATGGTACTCTAGTGAACCCACGCGCCCAAGGAACTCGGAAGAGATGAATTAACTTGGCGCTGAATCACTAAACACCCACTACACTGCCAAACAACACGCAATAAGAGAGCACCGACTGCAACAAGCGGTGGAAACCCACAAACGACATGACTCCCCTTTGACGTTCACGGAAACGATGAGACTGCGACGTAGACGCGAGGCCTCTCGTGAACGGGCTTTACAAAAGCGTTTGACAGCGGCTGCAGATAATGCATTACCAAACATTTCAATGAGAACCAATTTGAGTAGTGTGCAATGTGTGTAACCGCTTCTGGTCACACAAGCTATCGCTAACATCGTAAATCATCTCTGATGGTGTCTGCACAAATTGATTGCTTTTCCAGTGTCTTTAGTGGTACAAATGAAAGACAATGCTGCCCCCCCCCCCCCCCACCCATGTAGGGCCGAATTTGTTTAACACAGTACCCCCAGTGTTCCCTTCTTCAAGCTCTTCTATAGCGAAAAGCAATCGCTCAGCGTTGAGGAACGAATCTCAGTGTTCCTCGAAGGAAATGAAAGAAGTGGACGAAAAGCAGTTTCGCTCTGATTTGTGCGCTAAATTTGAGATTGAAGCGTCTTGTGACTGTCCCCGTCTACTTGTCCGTCGTGTTCTTGGGCGCTGTTCGCCCCCCCCCCCCCCCCTCACTATACAAATATTAGACCCCGTAAAAGTTTCGCACTGTACCTCGTTCGTATCTCTATGTCTCTTTCAACAATGACGATCGTTATCGAGTTTGCGCGCATTTCGTGAACGTGGCATACACCAGGTAGATTATGTGCGAGGAGTTTACCACGCGTTTCAGTATGCCGTAGTGTTTCTATAGAAACGTAGTGAGCCCACAGGGTTGAAAGAAGGACACTTGTGTTTTGTGATCATTATTCTAGGACACAATAAACATGCAAGGTTATCCTAAAAGTCGCACCTTTCTCTGCGTTTCCTTTCGATGAATAAAAACAATTGTGTGTGCGTAGATATATGCATATCTAGATAAGTAATGACTGCATACTTCACTTAAAGCACAAAAAGAAAAAAAAAACGTTTGCACACAAAAAGAACACGAGCCTGAAGTAGGCGCTCGTCCCGTCTGGTCTTCGTTTCTTCTGTCCCCTTCTTTTTTTTTGTGCTTGAAGTCAAGTATGCAGTCTCACAAGCTCGCCCAATTTTCAGCTCTTGTAAGGAATGGCTGCCTCATCGAGTAATTTAGATAAAGGGTTAAAATTGGGATATCTGCCGCAGGTACACACAGTTGATAAAAATTTCGTGTGACTAAAAAAAAAACCCTGTATATGGTATATCATAAAGTATGGATGCACGCGCTCATTGTTCATTGTTTTTATCAACGATAACTTTTCATTGTTACCATCGATCTTTCCTCTTTGCGGGAGAAATGACCATGTATATGATAATGATGATTTTATACTGTGAAAAGTATGAAGAAGATCAAGAATTCACGGTGTATTTCTGCTGCAAATTTACTTCCAACTATCGCTCTAGCCCCCAAAAATCTTCTTTTCGCTTCAATGTCTTCCATGGTGTGCCGCCTCTGTTGCTGGTGCCGTGCTACAGGACTTCGGCAAAACCGAAGAGGAGGAGGAAGGCACTCCACCTGTGCTGACGGAGGAACAGCGCACGCTGTTCTTTCGCGACGGCCGACGGCGCATCGACATCGTGCTCGCCTACGAGGAGACGGATAACCCTGTGCACGAGCGCTACCGGCGCATCTTTCACGAGAGCATCGTCGCCGAGGCCTCGAGATAGAGATTGAGAACTGCAGAGGTCAGTGGAAGGTTTTTTGCTTACTAGACAATGGCATAACCGTGTGGGAACTGCTGCCAAGAGGCACGCTAGAGGACCATTTGCAGCGACAGTGTGACCAAGAAAGAGGCTGGAGTAAGGCTCCGGACTAGCCTGGGCCAGCACGCCGAATTTCTTACCCGGTACCCACAAACTTCATTTTATTGAAATGAAACATGTAATGTTTAGTCAGGTTAAGCTGGTGGCGGCTACTCGTTTTAACATATTAATAGTGATATTTATAATATTCAGGCAACCAAGCGTTCATGATAGTACCCAGGAAACAGCTACAAAGCATTTGTACTGGTGCACTTAAAAAGGAATACGCAAGACAGTGTACAAAAATCTATATAAGGCAGAGAAACAATACAGAAAAGGAAAACGAGGATGTGGGCACCAAGGGAAACATACAACGAGATTATCTACACTTTTTCACAACACAGGGAATGAACGCTGAAATAGTTCGATATAACGTAATTGTTAAAGTAATAATAATAATAATAATAATAATAATAATAATAATAATAATAATAATAATAATAATAATAATAATAATAATAATAATATCTGTATTGTGACAACAGGTATACAGAGTTATCATCAGGCCTGTCTAAGCCAACAAGGCCTTGTGGGACATGGCCCTGTAGATTTGGCAAGGCAATACATTAAAATAGGAGAACATTCAGATGACAAAGAAAATAACGCTGTTACGTAAAGTGCGCGCGACATTACATTTGGCTGCGCAAATTTAATACAACAGTACATACAGTTCACGCCCCCCCCCTTATCCATAACAAAACCTAAAGAAACGATCAAAAGACACATAAACTGCAAGATTCAAATCTTTGAAACCATTGCCGCATAAATGTCACATAAGGTAAGAAGGCAAAGCTACTGTGGATATGGAACAGGATTAACCTGAAGAGTACGGATCATCTTTTTCAATAATCTTTTAGAAGTTGCCGAGAAAATATCCTCCGGTAGATTGTTAAACAGGTTAGGAACGTACACACATCGTCGTGTCTCACTGTATCTCGTTGAGGTACGAGGCACCGTAAAACCCGAAGCCGAACGGAGCATGCGTGCAGTTTAATGCTCAAATTTGAAATCAGAGTCCCAAAAATGACGTAGCACCACTGTTTGAACAAACAACGAGTGGAACGAAGGAAGACTTGAGGCGGTAAATATATTTTCAGATGAAAGTAGGGGCGAGTTATACGCTACACTTTGGAGCATGTTTTTTAAAAGAGCGTCAATCCGGCTCTCCCGGGGCGCGGAAAAGGAGGCGAAAATTGTGATGCGGTAACTTAATATTCCATACGCAAGAACATGCACAACGGGTTTTTTTTTTTGACCGAAAAGGGAACTATACTTTTTCAGTAATAGGGTACCCAGGAAAAACTTCGGAGTTTACTGCATACATACGCTAGATGGGTTTCCCACGACAGGTTTGAGTAAAAAAATACACCCATGTACTTCATTGATTGCACATACTCCACTGGAGTACAACTACATGGCGAACAAACCTTCTTACGGTGCAAATAAATATGTTCATCTATGCACGAAGGGATTTCTGAAACAAATAAGCTTCGTTGTTGAATTATTGATTACAAGACATTTTTAGAAAACGAATCCATTACGTTACAGACATCTTTTTGTAGCATATTGATCGCCGATTTATAGCATAAATGCTTTGCCAGCAGTACGATGTCATCGGCGTATTGAAAATTGTGCATTTTGAAACAGTTGACGCGAGGTCATTCACGAAAATGTAAAAAATGTTAAAATTTATTCGATGAAATATTATATTAAAAGGTTCATGTTTTTGGTCAAAATTTGTACAATATGATTTCCGTACGTTTGGAAATACGGGTGTTCGGATACCAACCAAATAGCGAACAGACGCTCACAGTCCTAATCTTTTTACTCTTTAGATGATGCGCTTCGAAATTTAGAATCCCTGACAGGCCCTCCGGGCGGAACAAGCACCTGTAAACTATCGGGAATGAACAAACCAGACAAAAGGTTGTCTTTGTACATATCTTATTTTTGGAGCATGTACACATATACGTACGTAACGTACGTTAATCGGATTTCAATAATACAAAATCAGCGAAACGTTCACAGAACAGCAAAGCATAACCTGCTAGTGTAAAAAAAAAGTGAAGGGTAATATGATCCTTTCGCAATGCTTGTATCAACCGTGAACGTTCAGAACAAGAAAGCTCAGTCAGTCATACAATAGCAGCGACCGGCATAAATGTAGGCCAGCTTATCTGAGAGGTGCTCTTAGGCCATGCTCTTGCACCAGTTACCGACACACACAAAGCTTTTTGCATTTAACCTTTTCATCTGGCTGGTTCTTAAACTCATCGGTGCCGCTGCGCCCTCTGGTTTCAGGACTCGTGGGACGGCTACACGTGTTTCGTGAAGGTGCACGCTCCCTGGGCCGTGCTCAGCAAGTACGCCGAGCAGCTGCACCTTCGAATGCCCGTCAAGGTTTGTGGTCGCTCAAAGACGACAGCCAACTATGGCCCCCCGTACTCATTAGCCAAGCTGTGAATCAGAAATAGATCATTCTTCTATATGATTTCCCGCAATTTTTAATGCAGAAAAAAGGTCCAGCCATGGCGTTCCCCAAGATTAAGATCAAGCCCGGCGAGAAGCCTGTCTTTCCAGACATGAGAGCTGTGAGTTCTTGCCCATTGTTGCATAGGACTGTTCGCACCAGCTTCTGTGAATGACGCTGCAGGATGCAATAACAAGAATACAAATCTAAAGCTGTCGATTCATATGATTATAATATCGCAATTCTTTCCATCATGTAACTAACTATCCGTATTTTTCATTTTCCATGTCGCCATAATAATAACTGCAACAAAAAAAAACTTACTGTAAAAAATTTAGAGTAAGAAACTTGAGTGACAAAAGTGCACACCCTCCTGCGAACAACTGTGACTTCCCGAACTTGCGGCGCTGTAGTCGCGTTCAGTCGTAGTGGCGGTGCCTTTTTCAAGCCTGCAAGAAAAGGCGCGACATGGCGGAGCCCAAGTCAGAATGATGATCCAATGCTTCAGTCAAAGGAAGCTGCACTTGCAGTTGAGAAGACTAGCCAATTACTGAATCAGCAGAGAAGTTGTAACGTCCACTTAATAAGAAATGCGCCATTGAAGTGAACCGTGATGAATTTAGCGCGTACGCTACCATCTACCAGGTCTCTTTTCTTATTGCTGTTTTGCATGCCCATATTTTGGCCAATAGTCTTTCACCATATATCAGTCTCCTCCTCCTCTTTTCTCCCCCACTTCACTTCCTGCGAACTGTTGTTGAGGTGCCCAACTCCAAATGAGACAGCGGGTGGTGCTCACAACGCACCCCTTGACCTCCATCCAAGTAACCGGAGCCAATCTCGAAGGCTGGAAGGTGCCGGAAAACCGTCATGACCGCCATGTTTGGACTATCACCTATGAGATGGTTTTTCTCTTTCAACAATTAAACCCCGCCCCTTCCCTTTGCCTCTGTTCCTCTCTCACTGACTGTAGTAGGGAAACAAAACAAAATTCTGGTTACCCGCGCTAACTTTTCTTGCTGTCACCCTTTCTTTCTAAATCCAATCACAGTTCGAGAGCGACTCCGTGGAGATCGAGGTGGTGGGCAAAGCGCCGAGCAAGAAGAAGCTGTCTCGGCTCAAGTCTCCCTTCCCCTACGACAAGAAGCTCATCCCGGACGAGAACGAGTTCTACAACGCGGAATTCGTACGGCAGCGAGAACGTATGTGAGTGGACGAGGCCTTTATAGATGTCACGTCATGAGCATCTGAATTTGTATCGTTCTCCTGCAGTTATTTGGTTTATTGATTGTCTGCGTACCGAACTCTTATTACACAATATCCTCTGTGAAGTACCGCACTACACCAGTGACCTACGGGTGATTGTAGTACAATGAATAACGAATAAAGACATATGAATGATTGTTAACTTGCCATTATTTTCTTGTGCAATATATCAGTTTCATGTGGTGCACCCTTGAATCATACAGCTGGGCACATCGGAGATACCGTTAGAAATGTAGGCTGTATTTCTCTTTTGATTTATTTGAGTGCGTGTCTTTACTAAACTTTGCTCACCTACTCTGTGACTCCTTACTCACTATGCTTAATACAACTGTTTCTGTGACAATTTTTCGGAAAACCATCGTGAAATCTGTCGATTACTGGCTGTGGCTGGTGTTTTTCACTGCTTGATTGATGATTTTTCTTAACACGAAAGTGTTTTATGCCAGAGTCCACGATCCTGTAACGGATGTGACGTTCGGCGCCTTCGAGTAAAATATGTATTATTGACAGGGCTGGCGCTGCTATGTAGGAGCGGTGAAGCGAAGTACTGTATCGTGACACTAACGAGCACCGACAGGGAGCACTTCGGTAGTCACAGCGCAACGGAGGCTCAAACACTTGTTGGCACTCTCCGCACGTGGCTTGTCTTTCGCGTCGGATTAGCCTGTGGCACATGGTCGCCCTGGAGTTCAAGTCCAACATGCGTCAGCAGTGCTAACACGCCGCCTACTGCTTCGCTTGTGATGACACCAACTAAGAAAAATTGCTGCGCTAAGCGGCGCAGAAAGGCAACGGCGTTGACGGGCGAATCTCGCTTTGGTCCGTCGAGATACACACCAGCGAGAAGCAGAACGCCTTCCCGCGTTCGCGGTGTACGCTGCGAACTCTGCCACTCGCATTCCTGAAGCTGAGCGCGTCGTAACTCGACTGGCTGCCCAAAACACTACGGAGTCGGACCGAAATGCTCGTACCGTCGCCGAAGCAACTCGGCAGCTGGACGTCGCTCGCCAACAGGACGCATCGCGCCAAACAAACCTGGAACACGATCCCCGGCCCTGCAGCGGACTATGTGTTCACGAAGCAAACATTCAATAGCTTCTGTGAAGACACGTTTCACTTTCGTGTTCTACCGATTCCTATGAAAGAACGATGAACTATAATTTTCTGTTCATTCCCCGATACGTTGCGTAACAACATTTGTTAGGGTGAACCACGAGATTTAGGGTGTAGGCGATTATTCTGCATATCATGGCAACCGATCTCCAGCAGCGTCAACAAAGGCGCGGAAGGTAAAGCAGTTGCAAATCGGTTACCTTCTCTTTGATTTCCTCCCAGGTATCTCATATCTGACAGGGACACCTTCTTCTCTCAAGCCATGCGCAGCCGTATGGCGTGGGAGGTGCTCACTCGGGCCAAGTACGACGAGGCAGAGCACCAGAGAGGCAAGTCCCTTAGGCCTACGCAGTTTTAGAAGAATTTCTGAAAGTGCTACATCGCCCGCTGTCATTTATTTTACCGTAGCCGTTTTCTAACTGCATGATCAACACACGGCAACAGAGGTAATTTTCGAATATCGGGAAAATTTCACAGGAGAGTTAGTTTGCGCGAGTGCTGATTACTTGATGATACCCAGCGCAAAGACAAGAAAATGACTTTTGTGAAGTCCACTGCCTTAAAAAAATGCGCTTCTATTAAAACATTCCCTAAACGTTTACACAACGTACGGTTCCTTCCAGGAATATACAACCTTCTGAGCATCGGGGCCTACCTAGGAGCTTACCCATTGCACGACGTGAGTTCGCCAATTCGCCATCAATTAGCCATCCGGATTCAACGGCTTTCTGCCAAGAACGATATTGACATTTTTGGGTGTATCAATTAAATAATGGACTCAGCACTGGTGCCAAAAGCCAGTTGCCTGTTTTCTTAACCGGCATTGCTAGACACAAGAGAACTTTACATGATTGCCCAACTACACTTGTTCTTCTCAATACCTGCTCACGCTGTTTCATTCAAGTTAACAGGATGAAGTAGGCCTGGATAGCTCGTGTATTGCATAGAAAAGATAATAGGTCGGTTATCACAATAAGAGAAGGAAAATCAAGGCAAGGTAACCGCAATCTCCCAAGAGGCTGCACACGTACGGTTCTTCCCACTTGCCGTTCCATTTTTGGCCCTTTGCCATTGTCTGGCAGGACCACACGCTTATATTATCGCTGATATGGCCACTCGCTTCGATGTAGGATAAGAGGGGAGTAGAGTTGGCGAAACAGAACACTTACATCACGTGACCCCAGGGCGGCTTCCGGTTGCGTGGTGTGACGTCGGATCAATGGTGCGGATTGGAGATTGTTGGGAGAGGCCTCGTTCTGCATCAGACACGATGATAATGATGAAGCACATTATCATCGTGACGATGGTGGTAGCAATATAAGTGCATGGGGAAACTCATTTGTTCACGCGCACACGTCAAGTTTTTTCTAGCCCAAGTTCTTTCTTTTCTTGCATTCAGTGTTTCATTTTCCTTGTATTATTGACCGTGCGCTTCCATTTGCCTAGGGGCCCTTCGGGAAAGGACGTTATAACAGAGCCACGGAGACCTACTCGGAGCGCAGGGTACGTTTCACATGGCTACCACGGTCACTAAATAATGTGTAGTGTCGTCACAACGCATGTAAGACAGCCCCATGTCCAATTTGTTACCAATAATAAGTTAGCAAATTCGGTAGGCGTAAGAAGACGTGGTCGGTGGTGTCATTCGCGCCAAAGAAGAAACGATTGTAAGGAATGTACATTCTCGTCATAATCTTGGCGTGTGAGTATGGTGACTAACTCAGTGATTAATTTAACGAATGACTGAGGGAGTCAACACGAGAGTGAAGAGCGAGTGTGTGAATGATTGAGTGAGTGCATAAGTTATTGGTGAGTGAGCAAGCGAATAAGGGTGAGCTAGCCTTTGAATGGGTGAATGAATAACAGATTGGCGAAGGATTGAGTGAGTGAGTGAGTGAGTGAGTGAGTGAGTGAGTGAGTGAGCATGGGATTCCAGAAGTTTTCAATCGGTGAATACGTGATTGGTAGCTGAGCGAGTGGCATAGTGAGTGAGCTAGTGATAATAAGCAAATTTAGTGAATGACAGCTTGGCGAGGGAGTCAGTGAGCCAGTAACTGAGGTTCGAGTGAGAGCGAACTAAAGAACAGCACAATCAGTATACCATCGAGTGAGGCAAAGAGGGAGTTATTGCGTCAGTGAGCGAGCGAGTGACCGAGCGAGAAAGTGGGTAACATTTCCGGTGAGGGAGAAAATTAGTGAGCGTGTAGGTGAACTACATGGTGAGTACGCAAGTATATGCTTTATATAGACACTTGGCCTTGTAGAATGCTTTGCACGATCCTTCGAGTGCCGCATCCTTTTGAAAGTGTTCTTACTTTATAAAATATTTTTCTAGCTACGCTTAATTTGCTTGGTTCCAATTTCTCAGGCTCACGAAAGAAGGTAATTGTGCCAACAGCACCCCTTCGTGCCCGTCATGCGCAGGTCCTGTACGCGGAGTGGGGCAGAGCCCGTTGCTGGTACAAGGAGCAGCCTCTCTTTCTCATCCGGTGAGGGCTACTTTTCAATGCGGGATAAACATGTCGGCATGAAAGCTCTCCTATAGTACCCGCGCATATGGAGGCGCGTAGAGGATTCAAACTTGCAAGGGAAGCGGTGGCAACGACATAAGCGATGCAACACAAATCTATGCAAGCATCTTTCCTGCTAAATTGCAGAGTACCAACTTATTTATGTGCGGCTTTTTTCCAAAAACCCCTTGTATTCTTTTAACAGCGGAGCTGTTTAAGCTCTTCGTTAGGCCGCGTAGTGCGAACAAAAAAAAAAAACTGCGCCTGGCGATGACGTCACCACGCGTTGCCTAGCAACGCCCCGCACAGCTGGTGCGAGGCGCTTCTAGGCGATGCACATGACGTCATCACTCGGTGAGGTTACCACCCTCTCCCAGGTTACCCTCGCCACAGCGCGACTCGCGGCCGACGTATCCGGAGTACCCGGCCACGTACCTGACCACGCCTCGCGCCGTAGTAAGAGTTACGGCCACCGTAAAAGAGTGCTGCGCTTTAGCTGGCGTGGCGTCCCCGTGCCGAGCGCGCTCGCGCGTCAACGCTACGTCTGACTATAAAGTGGCCTTTAGAAGGCTGCGCGCCGACCGGCTAAGTTTGGCTAAGAACCAGCCAAGTCAAACCAAGTTAAAGCTAAGAACTAGCCAAGCCAAACCAAGTCAAGCAGAGGAAAGCAAAATTAGAGCTAAGGAAGGGTCACGAGCTTCGCTGGTTGCCCAGTCTTCGCACCGCTTAGTGTGAAGTTGCCCCTAATTTTTTATTCTCCCTATTTTATTTAGGCAGTATAAAATAGATTATTTAAATTCTTGGCAAGGACCCAATAGGGGGTAGACACCATATTTGGAGGGGTCTCAAAATATGGTGTCTCAAGCAAGCAACTTGAGCTAGAGGCAGGTGAGTTCTGCAGAAATCCGTAAGGGAGAGGCAGTTTTATGAAATGAATAAAAATTGTCATCGACACTAAAGTAACACCCGGCTATTAAGAAAACATATGGCCGGGTTGCTCTGAAAGAAGGCTTCGCAGTCAGAAATGATATCGCCCTGGTCCGGGAATCGAACGTGGTACCAACGTGTTTCTGGGGCAGTCGTTCTACCACCTGAACTAACCAGCAGGGACAGAGCGAATTTACTGACAGCTAGAAGTGCAGGTGCACTCAATATTGCAAATCCGTCCTCCGGAAATCCGCAAGGTGGAGTTTCAAAGGGGACGCAGAAAGGTATACTGGTGGAAAAAAAATCAAGGAAAAGATTGATATGACCTGATCTCTCAAAATCATAGCTAGCGGTACAAGGTAAATTTTGGAAAAAAAAAGATTAATGACAGATATACAAAAATGCTGGATAAAGAACATGTATAGTATACCTGATTAAATCAAGCAGGCTAGGCCAATGCCAATAAATCATCATCATCATCACAGCATCCATCCATCCATCCATCCATTCGTAACCCCAATAGGGGTTCAGAAAGTTTTGTTATTGACATTACTTCGTGTTTTCTTTTTCTTTCTTCTTCTTTTGATGATAGGTAGGACATTAGGCAATATATTAACGAGTTACCAACTTGCCCAGCTTGCTGTGTTAATATTAACGAGCTTGGTAGCGAAACCCACCGTCCCATTCCAAAGGGGACGCTCCTAGCAACCATCCATCCACCCATCCATAAAAAAAAAATGCCAATCGTTTTCTCGGTATCTTCGTGAAGTTCTCGCGTCAATGACAACTCTTTTGTTTTTTGTGATATTCTAGTTGTTGGCCGGTGCGCACACGTAAAAATACAGTTTTAGCAAGTACAGTCGCGTGAAATGTGAGCTGCAACACGGTGCCCGTGTTCAGAATGGCACCAAGACTGGACGCGGCGCCGACATACTAATCATTCGAGAATTAAACACCAGCACAATTACGGGTATTTATTGCATCAATTTTGTTCTGATGACGGCGTCGCGGTGCAAATTTCGCGCCCTTTTGTACGCGGGCACCATGGTGCAGCTCATGTTGCACGCGACAGTGCGCATACCGTGTAGCAGTTTACTGGGTACCCCAATACCGGATATACGAACGGCTGCAGCAGCGATCGTAGCGGCAACTTGTAGAGGTTTACTCAAGTGCAAAGAGCCGGAAACGCAGTTTCCTGCTGTTATAGTACAATGAAAAGGGGTCTACTGTACATTCGTATTATGTTTATGCCGAAACCTTTGTGCCAGCAGCCTAAGGTGTGAACAGTCAGTCACGGTAATAATAGCTTCATGTGTTTTAGTTGAAATCAATATCGAGAGATGGTGCCACCAGATTTGCGGTTGTAGTCTACCTATTACTTCGTAAATTCTATTATATAGACAATGTCATGCTGCAACATTTCAATCCGCGAACGCGGACACGCTACAAGACAGACAAAAAAAAAAAGACGACACTGCTCCCATGTACTTATTACCTGACAGTGTGATGAAGACATTTTCAAAGCAGTAACTAAACAGGCCAATGCATGCAGTTGTATTAATTCTGCCAAAGAGTACTTATTATGACTTACAGTGCGCATAAATTTGAAATGTAGCTAGTTTGGAATAGGACTTTCACAAAACTCACCTGAAAATAACATTTTGGTCTAAGCAGGCGCTACTTCGGCGAGAAGGTTGGCCTCTACTTCGCCTGGGTCGGCTTCTACACCACCATGCTCATCTTGCCTGCTTTCGTCGGGATCTTCACGTCACTCTACGGAATCGCGTACATGCTCACCAATAAGCCCACGTGCGTACCAGGGCCTGCTGCTAGATAGGTGTAATTAGCGAGGACAATTTTGTTGACTTGAATTCACACGGTGGATTAATCAAACACCTCAATGTTTTGAATAATAAAAGCAATATGGGCACGTGGTTTGCTCAATGAGCTTGGTACTTCTGTGGTAAATAATGTGATTTCGAGCAAAATGTGTATATCTTCTCGATTGATGTGTGCAAAATTGGACTTTCGCCCATAACACGAAGTGGCGACGTGGTAGCCTGAGCTGTATTATACGCAGCAAGTGTTGCACTGTTTCGTCTCATGACAACTGGAGTAAACATTGACCCTTGTGACCTTGCAAGCTGCTTTCTAGAAAAATAAAACTTTCGTTAATGGAGATTGTCGTCCACGTGGGCTCCATCTGGGGACGTGGCGCTCCTCGTTTCTGGAGGGCGAAATAGACACGATTTGCTTCTTTTTCATATCCCGCCTATCACTACTTACCGCTGTTCTCGTTTAATTTCTTTCACTTTGGTGCTCGTTTATAGACAGCTGCAGAGCGTGGCATCAGTCAATCATCGCTCTCAAGGTGCGCTATGTCTTTGGGCTGTAGCATCTGCAGAAGAGCAATATTGTGCGAAGTATAATTAAGCCTTACACTGTTTCGTATTTTATCTGTTGGAATAAGCATCCGCAGAGGCGCGCATAAGAATTTTCTGTTGAGAAGGAAAAAGAAGAAATCTTTACTTAATTCTGGAGGCGGCGCTGCGCGGTGATGATTTAGGAAGACACTTCAACTTGTTCATCCTGTTTCCCAACTCGCTTTTCCCATTTTAGACCGATAGCTCTACTACACGATGTCTCGCAAAGTCATTCATCGCGTCGCAATGACCTCGAGCCCCCGGAGCGCAAGTGTGGCAGGTGTGACGTCACGCCACGTGATCCGCTGCGGAGAGGCGTTGCAGCTGCGCTCGCTCGGAGCCTCGCCGCTCAGGTACCACGTGACTAGGCGAGTGTTGAACGGCTGCTTCGCCGGCGCTTGGTCGATTAGACTCGCCTTCGATGGCGCGCCGGCTGGGCCGTCTGTGCGTGCACTTCAGCGCAAGCGACAGGCTGAATCCAATCATCCAGTAGATATAGCTAGATGGCAGGCTGCGAAATATCAAGCAAATCCAACGTTTGCCTTGCGCGGAAGCGTGCATTAATGAAACACTGGCTGCATAGTCTTTGCAAAACCAAGCCAAACAGACCTTTCGCTCGTGATAACTAGGTTAACAAGAGTTAAACCTCAGGCAATTCTTTTCTTTCTGCTGGATTGATTTACGTTCTTTCACCTAAGCTGCAGGGCGTGGCATCAGGAAATCATAGCGGATAGTTGTTTATCCAGCACACAGTTTGTTTACTGCATAGACGGTGGTGTGGCTGAGAGTTAAACCTTCCGACTGCCGCTCTGTGGAACCGAAGTTATTTGGGCATTAATACTCTGGACTTCTTCAAAAGATTCTCGCAGAACTCTTCGGTATCCCTGCCACGGAAACCGGAGCACAACAACATGACAAGGGGAGTTTGCGCATAGTAGTTATCGCTGTAAAATGAAATGTGTTGGCCGAATTCGTCGGAAGCGGCTGGCCGGGGAGGGGGGGGGGGGGGTTGTAACTGGTCTAAATATTGAGCTGCCCGGCGAAGTTTCTGTAGTGGCACTCGTCCCGATGTTTGAAGGACTATTCACACTTGGTACTATCACTCCACCTGTGCTGCCACTGCTTTCCGCTTTGTCGGCTGCCACGCTTCGGCTAGAATTTTGAGATGTTTTCACGGGTAATGCGTCGCAGACACTAGTAGTTATTCGCAAAAGAAAACAATATTCGGGTGTTGAGTGACGTCGAAAATATCTGAACGAATTATAAAAAACTGAAACTGGCTGATACATGGTTGCATATAGGTGCTAACAGCTAGAGCAGTAAGTGAACACGTAAGAGATCGATAGCAAGATGTACTGTGCTCTGAATCTATTGTGTACCATCTAAATGTCTTAACTCTCACGTAAACACACAGCGGTCGTTAGACTGTTGCATTTGCACACCAAATCTACGCCAGTCTTACAACAAAACAAATAGAAAAAAGATTTCGTTTACATGATGATGTACATATTAGCTCTTCTCTTTATGATCCGAAGCAAGAGTATGATCCCTGCGGTGAAGTTCTACTTTTAAGAAACCCTTAGTTCCAGCCACAGAAATACCAGGACTAGTGTGTGGGCACATGCTTTATATGTGATTGTGCAAAAAGCACTGCGCCTTCACGCACAATCATGAAAAATACAGTCAGCGACCTACTCAAGCTTGCTGAATGCATACCTCGCTCGTGCTTGTAAAGCGACACAGAAGCTTCATACACGATGACTGAGTATGCAACACCGAAGACTAAGATAAGTCACACGCTTACAGATATGAACACCGCTTTGGCCAAAAAGTCCCGTGGCCACTGGCTGTCCTGCAAACCATTTATTGTGCAGGGAGGAGGCGTGCGACCCCAACACCTTCGGGAACTTCACGCTGTGTCCAAGCTGCATGAAGCATTGTCCCTACGACATGCTGAAGAACAAGTGCACCATCACGAGGGTACGCTCCACGTGCGACTCCTCTGAAAAAGGCCGGGCGTGACTGCCTTTCGCACTGTTCAATTCAAGTACCTTTCCAAATTGTATAAGCCCTTGAAATTATTTTCCCGTCGCGATAAGAGGACGGGAGAAAAAGTAATGCGCCAAGTGCAGTGAAGTCTCAGCCATAACAATCAAGCGCCCATCGAATTTTGCTCTATAGCGCATTTGCACGAAGGCTATATTGACAGACTTTCTGAACAGTCAGGACAGTGCATAGCGCGACGTTAAGCGAGTGTGCTACATCTTTTTATATAATCATCAAATACCTTCCTCTGAATCGTTGTCGTGTCAAGATAGTGAAAATTGCATGTGTGATAGTCAGTGCCAGGTCTATAGATAATGTTGTAGGTATTCCACGGAAGGGCTACGTTTATGACAATATTTTTGCTGCCGACAACACAAGTTTCCAGGTGCACAGCGTGACGTCTCGATATATATCAAAGTTTAGCTAAGCATACTTTCGAGAAGTGAGCATTAAAACTGCATGAGATCAGATTTCCACTCTTTTTTTCTAACTAACACTGATGTGTTTTGAACCGGTGTTTGCTAATCTTGAAACGATCTTGAGCAAAGCGTGCATTTGCACTTTGACACCTTCAGTGCAGAATTATAAATAAAACTTTAGGACGTTGCAGGTTTCCTAGTGTTTTTTCTACCCTGTGGGAAAAGATGTTTCTATGTTGTCGAAAGTAGAGGTGTTCATGCTACATCTCAAGTGTTTGTTGAAATATTTGCGACATCCTATTGAAAATTATGAACACCATGTTTTACTTATATCCGCCATTTGGATACGCCTTGGAGACGACAAAATACATCCCACTACTAAGGAATAGCGACCCTACAGAATAATAACTGCACTTCCTCTCATCTTTCTTACACGCAGATTGTGTCAATATTTGACAACTCGGGCACAGTCGGATTCTCGGTATTTATGTCGCTATGGGGTGAGTGCAAGTTGTGTTCCATGTCGGTTAGTGCCAGCTGCCAAATGCACTGCCACAAGTAATACAGCATATTGATTTGTAGCAATATTGCTACTACAGAACAAGTTCCTCTCGTCTATAACGAGTAGTGTTTCGATTACTTGTGAAAGTATAAAGTGAGCAATAGGCCCCACCTATTGAAATAACCCGTATGTCTCGGTATCTCCCGTACGCAATAATCCGATAGGACGTAGGGAAACATATTGCCTTTTAAGGGATTCGATACATTTAGCAAGAGAATATTCGATATTGTGGTTATGGGGCCTATGACTTTTTTAGATACGGCCGGCGCCGAATAATTTAGATGTAACACAATGCTGGTACCCTGTAATCACTTCTTAGTCAGGACAACAGCTTTCGCAGTTTTCTGTGCTAAAAAATAATTCTTTAACCACATTTACACTGTGAAAAGCTTCAATAAGTTGCCATATTCGAACGCGAACTCTGCCCGTTGTGTTTACAGATTTTCAAAGTAGTCGTACATTTAGCGGCATGTCTCTTTGCTCGTCGCACTGCATCAATAGCTACGATGTTTTTTTATTGAGCGTGAGGTCGCGGGTTTCGACTTCAGGCTTTGATGTCCACATTACAATGAGTACAGAACACAAAAGAAAAAAAAAGTTCATATACCACGCATTGTAAGGACGTAAAACAACCTCTCGTAATCAAAACTACTCCGCAGTCTTCTACAATGGCATCTCTGATGACCTCTGTGTTATACGAATGCCCGCACCCGACGTGCGATTAACTCCGGTCATTTCTAAACACTGTCTGAGCTCAGCTTTAGAGCTCCAGAGTGCGCGTCTCATAGCTATATTGAAGGGTGACATTATCCTGACGCAATAACTGTCATCTTGTTCGTGTACTTTACGTATCAAAGCCACGCACTCATTTTGAGGCATGTCGTAGCGGGGGACTCCGGATTAATTTTGACTCCCCAGGGTTCTTTACCGTGTTCCGAAATTTAACTACGCGACTGGTTTTGCATTTCGGCCCCATCGAAGTGCGGCCGCCGCAGACGGGGATGAACCCATGACTTCGAGAGCTGACGAGAGCAGCGCCTTAGTCAGTAGTTGTATTTGTCTGATTTGCCGATACCCTTCCATCTCGCGAATGTTGTCGTGCTTTCAGCCACCATATTCATAGAGTTCTGGAAGCGCCAACAGGTCGTCCTCGCCTGGGAGTGGAATCTGAGCAACGTCGACACCCTCACGGTGAGCCTTCGAAACAGTCATACAGGCCAGTGACATCACAGATGAATGACCGGCCACGTGCCACTTCACTTCAATCTGGGGTTACTATAGAGGCAGTTGGATTGTTTTGCAACCATAGTTGTTAAATGTTTTTAACGCTTCTTGTTGTCGTCGTCTTTTTTTACAGGGCATTCCTGTGTTACGGTTAAATTACTTAAATATCAACTTTTTTCAATATAGATTTATTAAGACACCTATTGAATTTTTGTTTGTTTTCATTGTCGTTTAGAGGCTGAACTTTTTTATCATGTTCATACCATAACTGCTTGCTGTACTAATTGTTTCTACGCCATGATATTAAGAGGTCTCCAGTCGGTTTTTAGTTTGGTTCCTTCTGATGCTCCACAAGATCCGTTGGCTCGAATATGTCCTCAGTCGTCATCAGCGCCTCTCATGGCACGGACCATAGATTTTCTTAAAACCATGGACGTACCAATAGGTAGTTGTATTGCCACAGCGATAGCTTTGTAACTGTACAGTATATCTATAGCGCTTAATGGCAACCGTTGATTGTAAGTGAGCAGCGTGTCTTTACGATAAACCTTACACATTATTACCGTTTAAACACCCAAGGGTCGTTCGAGAGTCTGCTTAAGCGCTGTGCACAATACATGTTGTTTAGCCAATGCCCATGAGTTGTCACGCATGCGCAGAGTAACATGCAATCGCCGAAGAAGAGAACTCTCGCTCACGTTAATATCAGTCAACTTCGCAGAACGCTTCTGCCCAATAAGCATGCTTGTTGTGCACTAGCGACTTCGGCTGCGCTGTCTCTGGTCAGAGAGATGCTCTCTTAGTAAAACGGCAGGCACTATGCATTTGAGAACCGCGCATTAGCTAACGCACTGCCGCAACATATGCGGCGTCCTTCTTGTAATGGGACATCCACCTGGTCAACGCGATTGGTTGGTATCGATAGCTCAGCTGTAGTTTCGCGCCATTGTAGTTTTCCCAAATGCAGTAAATGTGGCTGTAGGCTATTTGTTGGCTAAAGTAAAAAAAGTTCTATGTGGTTTCGCTTGTCATAAACCTCCCATTAAAGTAAATGCATCGTGTCTCTCGTTTTACTATAACGAGATATAAAGAAGGCATTTCAATTCATGTTCATTAAGAAGTACGAGACTGGAGTGGGAGTTCCCGTCACATAGTTATTAGTGTAAGTGCATATCTGCGTCTCATTAAAGCGTGCACTTCTCGCCAAATATATGAATTTGTGCTTGCTCATTGTTTTTTTATTCTTTTTCTGCCATGCAGGAAGTCGTGAATCCGGAATACGAAGCCAAGGCCCGGGTTTACAAGCTTAACCCCGTCACCCTCGTAAGCAAACAATACTAATTTACTCAAAAAGTGACGGGCGAGATCTTTCTTAGTCGAATACAAGTGTTAGTTCAACCTCTCGAGACACGGAAAAGACGGTGCACCGGAATACATCTTGAAAAACTTTTTATTTGCGAATGGTATGCATAAACTTAAAAACAAATTCACTGTTTGCTCAAATATTATGGTCTGATACTCCAAGGAACTGTTTGGTACATGTACACAGTGGCCATGGCTTGAACGGTGGTTTGGTTCTTTGTTCTCTTGTTCGCTTTTTTTTCATTTGTTCTTAACCTTTAATTTCATTAAAAAAGCTATAACCGATGGTCTACATGAGCAGGGAAAGAGCTTCAAATGTTCAAGGCGAGACAACAAAGGCCGCATCAGTGTCCCACGGAACAATATACTGCGAATTGAACGCTTGATTTAGAATCGCCATACATGGCTGGACAATCAGTATTGCTAAGAATATTACTGCTGAGTGATGTCAAAGAATATTGGTAAGTTCTCAGGGTGGTGAAATAAGCTCAACATAACGAATAAAGGGGATAATTTGGTCATATGCCACGCGGAAGTACTATCAGTACTTACGTGGATGCTCGTGAGTACACATTTATTCACATTTAGCACTTTGATCACTGACTAGAATTCATTTCCCATCGCCAAGGGAGACGCATAATTTGCTGGTACATACCGCAATCGTAAACCTAGAAAGAGTTCCTTTCTACACTATAAGCATTCGCATCAAAGGCAATATTTATTTCCGGAGTTTTGTTGAAACAGCCCCGTCAAAAAGCTTTGAACTTCGCTGTTTTTCGCTGCAAAGATGAGGTTAACCTGGCGTTGTCTTGCAGAGGTACGAGCCCCACGTGCCCTTCTGGGAGAGGATTGGTCGAGTCGCCGCTGCCAATATCATTCTCCTGTTCATGGTGGGTCATTGCATCCTTTGCATTCAGGTACACGCTTAAAAAAGTTTGCACTTTTTGGGGCCGTATCTTGTCCCACAAGAATTATCATCTTGCTTGCGTTTCCTTTCTTGAAAACTCTGCGCTCATTACTTTCCTGTCGAGGATACCAAGTCACGCTGATAACGCGCGTGCCGTCCGTCACCAGGATGTACCGGGCACGCACGTTAAAGAAAGGAAATGCTGGAAAGATAGATGACGACTATTTTTGTTGTACAAGATAAGCCTTAAATGGTGCAAGCTTTTTAACGAGCGTATACTTATCTATAACGCACGCCTCAACTGCACACTCGAGATTTCGTAGTTTAGTACCTGTGCCCTGATGTTATGATGTGGTAGTTTTGTTACTTACACCGTTTGTCACAGCTTTGCACTATAAGTAGTGTCCGTCTCATCAACTAATCCAGCATACGAGCGTTTAGTACCGATATCGGCTTCAAAAAAAAAAAAAAAGGGGTTTTACGTGCCAAAGCCACGATCTGATTAAGAGGCACGCCGTAGTGGGGGGACTCCGGAAATTTCGACCACCTGGGGTTCTTTAACGCGCACCGAAATCTAAGTACACGGGTGTTTTCGCATTTCGCCCCCATCGAAATGCGGCCGCCGTGTCCGGGATTTGATCCCGCGACCTCGTGCTCAGCAGCCCAACACCATAGCCACTGAGCAACCACGGCGGGCGATATCGGCCTCGTGGTATTGCATTCAAAAATTTATATTCGCAGAGACAATCTCGTATGAGCGTTTACGAGAGAGGGGCAGCTTGTCCACTGCGCGAGTTGCGTACGCGCAAACGTAAGCGGCGTCACAAAAACGAAGTATGTCGCGTGTACGTTCTCGTCGCAGCTCGTGCTGGTGCTGTGCACGGTGATGGGCGTGATCGGCTACCGCATCATCATGGTGACCTTGCTGTCGAGCAAGTTCTCCCGGCTCGTGGCGCACATCGGTACCACCGCCAGCGCGTCCACGATCAACCTGGTGGTCATTCTGTGCATGAACAGAGTGCGTGGGACTCAACGCATAAACCGCATGAAACCTAACTTAACCAAAGCTGACCTAACCTAACCTAACCTAACCTAAAGAGTTTCCTGCAAAATGTACTGGCGGGAACTTTGGCTGTGGGAATTGCTCTGTTACATGGGAATGTTGGCGTTATTAGTTTTGGCAAATCCATGCACTGCTCGTCAATACCTTGCTGGCTCGAACTATCATGCCTGCAGCTACCTTTGATGCTTGCGCTAAATATACATCTAGATATTTTTAAAGAGGAAATCTAAGCAGCGTAGCACTCGAGGCACATCAGAACAGAACCGCGTTCATAAGAGGCAGCTAGTCTTGATTTATGAGTAGTGGTGCTTTGTGTACGAGACGTCAAACAAACATTGTTCTTCAGAAAGGTATACGTTACAGTGATTTGGCGCGTCATTAAAAATGGAAAATAGTGCGTAACGGACCCGCGAGAGGACTCATGAGTGCTAACTTACAGCTCCCCACCGTCCCCACCTGAGCAACAATAACAACTTTTTCCATTCGAGAAAATAGAGGGAGGCTCGAACGAAAAGCAAAATAAATTTGTTTGACGGGCGTTCAGCCCATCATTACATGGCAGTTATAATTGATATAACACTCAATCAGCGGGGTGTGCATACACAATAGAGGATGTGACAGATGGTTTAGAACAATGTAATCGCAGAGGCATTTAATTGCATTTATACACTATATAATAAATCAGAAATGGCGAACATGCATTATATAGAGATTGTTACAGACAAAGGACTCTGTCACACAGCCCTATTGGAACAAAAAGAGAAAGAAAGCAAATGTTGCATATCCAAATTTAAGCACGTATTTGATAAATCTAGTGGAAGAAAGAAATTTTTTAGGTCAGTCAAGCTCATATTTTCATTTTCTATTCTACTTACATGTAGTTGGTTCAGTAAAACTGTGAGAGAGTGCTAAGCCATTTGGTCTCCATAAGTAGTGCAACAGAATGGAATATTTCTCGGTATAGCGATAACCTCGAAGTATATTTATATATACTTACAATGTGTAGCATTATATATAAGCGGGTCGAAAAATTGCATGTGAAACCAGAAAACACCATTCCCAATAGAGGGTGAGAATTTGCAGTTAAACCCATCGTGTGTCCGATTGATAGCTTCCATCCTGACTTCAGTGACAAACGAACCATCGTCCGCGATACGAGTAATAGCAACGGCGCAAAACATTCTACGAGACCGTCGACTTTCGCCGTTCCCCCATACGCCATACGTAGAAAGGAGGCTTTACACATAGGTCTGAAATGTCTAAGCCTGTCTAAAGGGGGATAGCATCCAGTAGGGGACACCCTCGGAAACATCCGACCACTGAGGACGGAAGGTGACTCAAAGCGCTGCAAAACGAGAGGATGCGCCACTCGTGCACTAATTACGCATGTACGCGCAGTCGTCCTCACCCCGCTACGTATGACGACATTAATACGCTGTTTTTGCCGCGCCGTGCATTGCGCGAACAAATTAAGTAGAACCTCCTTGAATGGTAGCTTTCGTTGACATGCACAGCGTTGTATGCTGGTAAGCGTGGTGCAGCATGTATATGTATATAAATAAATAACGCATACTACATCAGTTGGTCGACGTTCATATTTGACTTGGATTGAAGAGCAAAATGGGGATGGTTCACCTGATTTCCTTCCCTTGCAGCAAAGTATATGTGGGGCAGTCCAGCAGATGCGTAAACAATCGACATACGGTGCACAACGCATCGTTAAAACCTAAAAGCTATACTCATTTAGCCATGCAATGCATCCACGGTGGGTGTAGGACACAGTTTAGTGACACGCAGGTTATTTTTTTACACAAAGATTAAGTAACTCGTCAAATAGTCGAGGCGTATCTTATTAGAAAAAGGGGTAGCGATTGCGTCAGTCAGACAACAATTACGCTGCATGATAGAGAGCATGCGTATCTATACAGACAACAATTGCGATAGACTTTTTAGGTGTTCAAAGTCATCGTGCTCCTATCATGAATGCGTGCGCGAAAAGACTAACATCTTTATGAATGTTTTTCTGTCCAATACAAACTCAGTTGAGAGTAAGCGCTCTCCTGTCTACTTCCTTTCTGTGTTCGCGTCTTCGGGGCCCTTCAATCTAAGTCAAATATGATCAAAATTACATGACTGCATACCAGTGACCAGTTACTTCTCTGGCAGACAAAATTTTGATGGGACCCCACAAAGAATCAATTCTTCCTTTTCAGGTATACGGCTGGGTCGCCACTCAGCTGACAGATCTGGGTGAGTCTGCAGTGCTGGTTGTCGCTATATTCTGAGTGACTGCGCTAGTGAGTAAAGTAATATCTCAATGTTCGAGGTTCGTGCAAGGGCGAGTCGCGGAGATTGCTCATAAGGTTCTCAAGATAATGGGGAAGGGGAGTGGCAAAATTATCTCTGTAACGGCTAAGTATTACATTATATTCAACAGTGACCACAGTATAGCGGTACGCGCGCCAATGTAGCTGAATCCCTTCCAAAGGTCGCATCTTTCTTCCTGTTGGCGCAAGTTGCTGTTTCGTTATTTCTACATGTATCATCATAAATCGCTTCTCCATGACGATTACCTGGCAGTTATACAATGTGGCCGCCTAATACTCTGTGTAGTGTGCTTTTATCCTTAGGAAGTTTCCATATATATAGCACTAGTATGAGGTAAGCATTCGCAAGAAAAGTTGCGGCACTTGTTGATTTCGTAGGCTAACCAGCCTCCTTTCTTCTTCGCTCTATTCAGCCATTTCTTTTTCTTCTTATTTTCCAGAACGGCCTCGGACACAGCGCGATTACGAGTACAGCTTCGCATTCAAGATGTTCCTCTTCACCTTCCTCAACAACTACTCGTCCCTCATTTACATCGCCTTCTTCAAAGGAAGGTCAGGGAACGTCGACACCGCCGTCTTACAATCATTGAGCAATACGCCATCAAAGATAACATCTGCGATTAGAAACAAATCATTAGCCCTATCGGCGACCATCGAGTTAATTTGGACCAAGCTATAGGTTATGCAGAGGAGTATAGTACAACCGAACAACGCGAGAATGCAGGGGGCTGAGTTCGCTCATATGTAGTCCTTAGTGGTTCGCGAGAAAGAAGTCGGCAGACTTCACCGATTACCCTGGCACTGAACTCAATTGACTGCCGCCTCTCACTGAGAACCCCGCCATCTTCTCAAGAATAACTTATTTGTAATGCATACACCGTCTTTGTATTCGTGTGCTACAGTACTGCCTGTTGTGACATCCTATAGCCATAGGTCGCAGAGTCTGCGTGTGGAGTAAAAGCCCGCACAAGGTTTATCATTATCATCAGACTATGTCCACTGCAGGACGAAGGTCTCTCCCAGCGATCTCAGATTGCCCCTGTTTCGAGCCAGGTGACACAATTCTTTGCCTGCAGATTTGCCGATTTCATCCCACAATCTATATTAGTCTGCCTTTCCGAACTGCGTTTCCCTTCCACTGGCACTCATTCTGTAACTTAAATGCACAATCGCTTGTCTGCGGCAGTCATTACATTGCCTGCCCAGCTCAGTTCGTGCCTCCGAATGTCAACAAGAATATCGTGCACCCTCGTTTCCTCTCCAATCTACACCGCTTCCATCCTATCCATCAAAGCTACGCATATCATTTTTCTTCTAGAACGGCCGTTGCGCGTTTCTTAGCTTCTTATCTAGTTCTTCTACTGTGGCATAAGTTACCAAGCAAGAAAGCTTTGCAATATCACAATGGTTAGCGTACCTGTCCGGAACTTACGCCGCATGTGACCAGTTCAAATTAGAGCTCTGAGGCGAGGTTGAAGATGACGATATGAGGAAGTTGCCAGATGACGACTATTGCACGGTGATGTCCTAGGCGACGTAATGGAAAGAACGGATACATCAAACTAACTTCGGGCTTGTAACTACTGTTGCAGTAATAAAAGATAATATTAAATTTTGGATTCCAAGTGTGGCCCTAAACGGAACAGGCTACATAAGTGATGAACATGCGACAATTGGTTTTTCCAGCTAGCCACCCTGCTTAATGTTGCACGGAAACTTGCTGTATTTTGCAGCTGTCACGCATTCTCTACAAACGAATGTCCCACGTGCATGATGCATTGCACCGCTGTAAAATTTTGGCTCTGTTGTGAACTTTCTTTTATACGCTCAACGTTTCAGGTTTTCAGGCGATCCGGGACGCGAGGCGCATTGGGGAGACTACACTCTGGATAAGGTTCGTACTTCTTTACATGGCTAAGCGTCGAACTTAATGTGGGACACCTTATACGAGGTAGGAGGTTTTAGGATCTTGATTAAATGTATTTTTGTTTCTATATAGGCTACGTCACACCACATCAATACATAATCTCACTATAAGCAGTTCAAGTGAAAGCCGTCCGATTCATTTTTCACCGGTATGACCGCTATTTGTGACCCCCGTCTGGAAGCAGCCCAAATGAAAGCCGTCCGATTCATTTTTCATCGGTATGACCGCTATTCCTGACCCTCGTCTGCCCTCACTGCGCTGACCCTAACATCACTTTCCCTACATCGTGATGTGGAATCATTAAAATGTTTGCACAACATAATTAACATGATTTATGATACTTTAAACACAGCTTGCTTATCTTTCGCCAAGCCTTCTTCCAGGTGTAACTTGCCCAAGCTTAATCTTATCCTTTTTTTATGCCGGTACACATGCTTTTAAGTACAGCTGCTTCCCCCCGCGCTGTAGAACTAAGGGATTCCTTACCTGGCTGCTTTCGTTCACTCCCGATAAGCGATTTCGAAAGTGCTCTTTTTGAAAACCAGTGTGTGTAACTGCTTAAATCGTACTTAGTTTAAGCTTTATGCATGTGTATTTCACTGTTTTTCTGCTTTTAGTATAGAATAAAACGTTTTTTTTCCAGTGTTCTGACTGTTGTACTGATATTAAAATTTGCGAACGTGGTGATAATCATAATATAATTCATTTCATGTTTTGTTCGCCCCTGTGTTAACCCCATAAATGAATGAATGAATGAATGAATGAATGAATGAATGAATGAATGAATGAATGAATGAATGAATTCTAAAGGTGTTTATTCGGCAGAGCTTGGAGCAGCGCAGCGTCAACGGTCAGCGCAGTAACAGCTTCCAAGCACGAGCACCGTTGCTGAGCGAGAGCGCTCGACCCACTAGCGTTTAGAGCCAGTAGCGCTGTATCCACTAGCGTGTCTCTCTTCTTCACTACAATCACCCCCGGGAGCGATAAGGGAGCCGTCCGGCGACCTAACAGCTCGTCACGATGAGCGGGTCGAAGTAACGCTTTAGATGGTCGACATGGACAATGTCTCGTCCACGGCGGCGCATGTCTGAAGATGGCTCAACTGGTTCTATTACGTAGTTCACAGGGGATGCACGTTCGAGAACACGATAAGGGCCTTCATACTTCGGGACCAGTTTTGATGAGAGACCAGGGGCAGTGAAAGGGACTGAGAGCCACACGAGCGCTCCCGGATCGAAGGTGACCGTGGAAGTGGCGTCACCACGAGAGCACCTCTGGCGCTCTTGATCATCGGAAGTAAAGGCCCGTGCTAGGTCGCGGCACTCTTCTGCATGCCTGACCGTGGCAGAAATAGGCACACACTCGGATGCATCCGGCCGGTACGGTAGAATGGTGTCGATGGTGTGCGAAGGGTGTCGACCATACAGTGAGAAATAGGGTGAAAATCCAGTGGTGCTCTGCGTAGCGGTATTATAACGCGTAGGTCACGAAGGGCAGAATGGCGTCCCAGTTCGTGTGGTCGGAGGTGACGTATATAGAAAGCATGTCGCCGAGTGTACGGTTGAAGCGTTCTGTGAGGCCATTCGTTTGAGGGTGGTACACCGTAGTCGTACGATGAACAACGTGGCACTCGTTGAGAATTGCTTCAACTACTTCCGACAGGAAGACGCGTCCGCGGTCGCTGATGTGGCAGTTCTTGATGCGGACCATGCCGCAGGATGAATCGGCGAAGTAGGAATGAGGCAACATCGCGCGCCGTAGCTGCTGGGAGAGCGGCGGTTTCAGCGTATCGTGTAAGGTGATCTACTGCCACAATGACCCAGCGGTTACCAGCCGACGTCAGGGGAAGTGGCCCATACAAATCGATGCCAACGCGTCCGAACGGCCGCGTAGGGCAGGGTAGAGGCTGCAGACCAGCTGGCGAGAGCGCTCGACCCACTAGCGTGTCTCTCTTCTTCACTGCAAAATAAATAAATAAATAAATAAATAAATAAATAAATAAATAAATAAATAAATAAATAAATAAATAAATAAATAAATAAATAAATAAATAAATAAATAAATAAATAACTGGTGAAGTGGTAAAGTCATATAACGCGATTCCAACCTGATCTACTAAAACAACTTCAAGAGTCATAATCAGTAACACGACTTCTATACCCGCCGCCATTACCATAATTATCAACATTCTCATTATTATCGCCATCGTTACGTTTGAATCTTGCGCAGTCATACAAACACACCTTCCCGCGATCTCCACTTTCCGCTGTGCTGTCTCGTGTCATCCGAACTCATCCTATGCGCACATAGCCCGTTACAGCGTTATATTGTGAGATAACCAGAAATATTAGGTCACTGCATGAAGTATCGTTGGAACAAGCTCATTTGTCTTAGGAAGATTCACTGGCTCTTGGAAAATGAACCTCTACATTCGCCGAGACTGCCTTTAGATTTCAGAATGTCCTTGTCGTGGTGATTGTCGCAACAACTTATCACATATCACATGCAAAGCGTACTGACAGAAAACTAAGGACGATATGTACACATGGCGCGCTCGGCTGACCAACACGGACACCACGTGGCCAAAAAAAAAAAAAAAAGCAGCACGTCGGTTTTTAACGCACTGCGGTGCTCTAGTTTACTTTGGGGCACTTTAACGGCATTGGTACCACATTGACGCTTTGCAACATTTCTTTCTAGCTACATTTCTCCTTTCAACTTTGATCTATTGCTATGCTTTTTCAGATACATGTTAAATTAGCTTGGGTCGAACCTTGCGTAGAAAAAGTCGTATATCAGACTTATTGACATTTGAGTTGAGAGTTTTATGGAAAAAAACAGACAGAACCGTTGCATGGCCCACTAACTGCTCAAGTTTAACGGTTTTTAAGCTTCACGTCTGGATGTCATTCATTGTCTGTACGTGGTGAAAGTACATTTGGCGTGCGTGAACAAAGAAAGAGGTCCCGAAGCGAAACCACTGAATAAGGGTTCCACAATAGACGGCGTAACATTTACGGAACGAACCTGTCAAAGCTATATCTGTTTTGGTTCAGCATCTTATAAAACCTGTTTTATAAATATATATGTACGTCGATTATATGCATTGCTGACGGTTTTCGTATCATTTCGTGCTCTCACCGATACCCGACCTTTCCTTCGATACCGCAGTGCGAAGGCGGTTGCCTATACGAAGTCTTCGTCCAGCTCGCTACCGTCATGTTGGGCCAGCAATTCATTAGGACCGGGAACAGCGTTGTTGTACCGTAAGTTCTAACATTAACGCCAGTTTCCTGCGACAACATGTGGTGTCCATAAACGTAATTCATTCGTATATTCTTATCTGTTCCGCGCTGTAAAATAAATTAAAAAAGGAACACATATCTTCGCTTTCCAAATGCTATAGAACTTTTCTTAATTACCGCTACCCAGTTTACTGAATCAGACCTGCTATATGGCCTCATAGCTTTGCCAATGTAAAGTAAGAGCGGCTAATTTGTATACAAATCAAAAAGCTTACGTCTCTGATACAGGCGTTCCACGGATTCTTCACAACCACCTCCTATTACCTAAAAAAGAAAAGCGCCATGACTTCTTTAGTATAATTTCGAAAATGGTTTTGCTGTTTGCACTGTGGGTAGTGGGAAAGAATAAGAGAGGAATTCACTTCTTTTGTGGCGTAAACAAACGTCCGACATAATATTTACTGCACGGACCCGATAGTGTTAATAACGTATTCCCAAGGGCTGTATGTTGGAAAACTTCATACGATATGGATGAACCGTTAGCCGACGCCATACACGGCTCTTTGTCCTGAGCAGTCAGTCATCTGCGGAACACCAGAATTGCCCTAAATAACGTTCATCTAGTAACAATAAACGCCTAAAACTAATAGGCCGTGTAATAACGAGCCGTAGTGCTGAAATTATATCGCACTTCCGTACGTATTCATCAGACATGACTTCTGCAACAATATCTTTTTGAAGTTTTTTAATTGAACCTTTCTATTAAGCGTTTTTGTTCATGAATCTGCAGAAACGTGTTAGAGTACGCGTTAGTCGGCTCGGTTCTAAGCGCAAAAGCTTTTTTTTTTCTCGCAATAAAATCTAGCAGAGTGTATCGGATGACCAGTGGTGACTTAAGAATATACAAAGACATGCGACACCCACTTTAAGCTGGCCGAGCGTGTAGAACGAAAACTCGTCGTGCTTTCCGTTGTCGCGGACACTTAAAGGTCGAACGCGGTGCCGCGCCAAGAGGCTGCGTAGCCGTCGCACGGTCCTCTCAGTGACCTACATGTAGCCTTTGCGGCAAGACGTTTCGGGGGGCAATATAAATCGGTATTAAAGCAGCAACTACATGGAAGGTTTTTCCGAACGTAAATGAAAAGACCATATAATGAGGCTCGAAATCTTCTGGCCCTGCTATAGAACCACACGGATCACCACTGACTAATGATTACAGCCAGAGCGACGCGCGGCGCCACAGAGGCGCTTCTACGCTGCTCAGCGTGGAAAGTAAGCCTCAAATACGCTTCATGTGGTTATCACCGAAGTAGGAATTTTTTGACGGCCCCGCTACAAACGATATCAGGGAAAGGACAGTCAAATAGAGTAAGACGTCTATACTCCCTTGCAAACATAGCCGGGAAAGCTGCAAATGATATAGATGTTTCTCTCACTGCTCCCATTCACGACCAATAAAGATAGGGCGGCTGATATGCGAGAAATATATAGGTGTCATTTAATTTGTTATAACGCTGAATGTTATGTTTTCAGATTGCAATGATTGGCGTAAATATTGCACGCAATTGGCGTCGCGGATCTAAGCATATCAGCCACAGAATGAGGGGGGTGACACAGGTCTGAGTGCAGTGACCACAGCGCATGGCTAACGATCGCCATTAAAACATAGTACGTCGCATGCTGGAAGTATAGATTACCGGTTCATCAGAATTATTTCCAAGTTGTATTTGCCTTACAAGCTCACGAGCTATAATAATTGGTACTTAGCAATATTCAATGGGACGTAATTACTTAAAACTTGACTAGTGAAACTTGGTAATAGAATTACGCAGTTCGATTTATAGTGGAAGTTGTGTACGCCACTTCGAGCAAACGTGTTTAAAAATTAGAATTGTCGCTATCGGCCACAAGGAATCATAAACTTTTATACCTGGACACTTAATGACAATAACCTTGCCAGTCTAACACGGGTACGAGCAGCTGCAACGCTTGCGGCCGAGACCAAACTTCAAAACCCCGTGTCTGTTCCAGCATCGTGAAGGCTTGGTGGCGGCAGCGTCGTAGGCGACTCGGCAAGGAAGCCGCCGAGCAGAAATCCCAGCTGGCGCGTTGGGAGGAGGACTACAACCTCGAGGAGTGCCCGAAGCTCGCACCCTTCGACGAGTACTTACAAATGTGTGAGTACAGTGTGGCTGCACCGAGTTCCTTTTAACATCCTACACACCCATTGAGAGGGCGTTACATAAATAGTGGGAATGCGTCCAGTACATAATTTTCTTACGGACGTACTTGAGCGTTCACCACCAAAATGCGTGAGGCAAGCGATAAGTACACACTAATAAACAGACCATGACATGCTTACGTTCGACGTGGCACAAGAGGCGGTAGGCTAAGTCGGCGTCTTTTCTTGTATATAAGCACCTTCATATCCAACATAGGTAATTTTCGGGTTTAACGGTTCAAAATAACACGATGCTACGAGACGCGCTGTATTCACGGTCTCGGAATTTATTTCAGACGGCCGGAGTTCTTTAACGTGCGCCCATATGTAAGCCCACCAGCTGTTTTTGCATTTCGCACTCATCAGAATGCGGCCGCCACGACGGGGATTCCAACCCTTGACCCCGTGCTCAGCAATCAGCAGCAGAACGCCATTTCCATCAAGCAACCACCGTGGTGGTTTAGATGTCGGCATCTAAGCATGGACACCAATTTCACAGCGAATTAACGAAACAATAGTCATAAGTATGCTGTAGAAAGACTTAAGCATGCAAAGCTGAAACATTACACTCTAGAAAAGTATTTTCACACTAAACGCCAGCTTATACAGGGTGTCCCAGCTATCACGCAGCAGGATTAAAAAAAGAGGAACGGCGTTAAGCGAAGCAAACCTAGCGCGTATTGTTTCCAGTGCAGTGGAGTAGCCGCCTAGTAATTTTTTCGTTACTGAGATTTAATTAGTTCATTGTAATTAATTATCTAACTCGAGAAGTACTGTCCCTAATTATAAAAGTGTCAATGAGAAAATTGTACAGCAACATGGAAAACTCCCGATACAGCTTTCTGTTGCTCAATACGTGGCACATAAATTTGTTTTTCCGAGTGTGAAAGGAGCCCGCGAATACACGCAGTATTGCCACGTGACTGGCCGCTCGAGGCGCTTTGCGTGTATTCGCGGGCATCTTTCACGCTCGGAATTAAAAATTAAATTATTGGGTTTCACGTGCCAAAACCAGTTCTGATTATGAGGCACGCTGTAGTGGAGGACTCCGGAAATTTGGACCACCTGGGGTTCTTTAACGTGCACCTAAATCTAAGTACACGGGTGTTTTCGCATTTCGCCCCCATCGAAATGCGGCCGCCGGGGCCAGGATTCGATCCCGCGACCTCGTGCTCAGCAGCCCAACACCATAGCCACTGAGCAACCACGGCGGGTTGCGCTCGGAATAACACATTTATGTGCCACGTATTGAGCAACAGAAAGCTGTATCGGGAGTTTTCCATGTTGCTGTACAATTTTCTCATTGACACTTTGATAATTAGGACAGTACTTATCGAGTCAGATAATTAATTACAATGAACTAATTAAATGTCAGTAACGAAAAAGATTACTGGCGGCTACTCCACTGCACTGGAAACAATACGCGCTAGGTTTGCTTCGCATAACGCCGTTCCTCTTTTTTTTTAAATCGTGCTGAGTGATAGATGGGACACCCTGTATAACATATACCCAGGTAGCATAACCCATGTTCTAGCTTTTCTTCATGCTCGCCAACCTTTCGTCACCCAGGTCAACCTTTCGGCCATAGTCTTTCAAGCTTCTCTTTATAACGAACGTTTTGTTCTGGCGTCGCAGCGATCCAGTTCGGCTTCGTCACGCTGTTCGTGGCCGCATTTCCCCTGGCGCCCCTGTTCGCGCTCATCAACAACGTCTGCGAGATCAGGCTCGACGCGTACCGCTACAGCAAGCGGCTGCGACGTCCTGTCGCTGAGAGGGCGCCAAACATCGGTGCGGAAATGTTAGCTACGTTGCGAAACCTTCATCCACGCAGGCATTGCTGCAGCTAATACAAAAGTACAAAATACCTCGCACGAGGCTCTTGTTTATACCTCACTGTTTCAGGTGTGCGTCGACGTTTTGAAACCTCCATTTGTGCGGCTGTGGGGCATGGAGGCGCCATCTATGATAATTTTGGTATATGACGGCTGTCGCCTTCAAGATTTCTGTGGTCGCCTTTGCGTCATTTCTCGCCATTGTTTGTGGATTTGGACATATAACCCAGAGGAGGCTTAAAGGGGCCCTGAAAGACTTTTTTCACCACTCATAGAATGAGCTCACTGTTAACTTATGTCGTCCTGCGAATCTCATGCCGCAAACAGTTTTCGAATAGTGTAACTATAAGAGGAGTTATCGGACCGATACCCGGCTTGCTCTATCTCTTCGTCTCCGCTAGCGCCCTGGAAGCGTCACAGCGGAGAAGCCAAGAGGGCAAAGCCCACGCCAAAAGTTGAGTGTCGCGGCGATGAAAGCGCTCGTCGCGGCACGCAGTGGCGGCCGCGGTAGAATACGCTACGAACCACGCCGCTGCCATCTCAGAGACCACGCGCAGAAGAGGCAGCTACGCGTGGTAGACTACGCTACGAACCACGCAGCTGCCAAATCTGAGGACACGTGCAAAAGAGGTAGCTGCTCATATTGCAAATACGAAATGATATTTTTGCCTTCTTGAGATCGCAGACCTATATTTTCAATTATTTAACCCAAAGTTAGCAATTATGTATTACTGAGAATGCGCTCACGATCACGCAATCAGCCAATAGCGTTGGTGGACCAACTGCTTTAGTTGACAACATTGCGGATGCGAGAGAAAGGAACTGTTCGGCTTATCGGTGGCGCTTATTTTACTCACACTAATCTCTTGCGTTTGCTCATTATTTCTCGCAGGTGCATGGCAAGCCATTCTGAGGCTCCTTGCACGCTGTGCCGTTATTTGCAATGTGAGTACCCTAAAAAAAGATTCGTAATACACCTAAGTATATAATGCGATAGCCTTATAGATCAGTCCACGGACGCCTTCGATTGCACTGCCTCAGGGATTTTCATCTGTGTTTGAAACCGCATTAGAACACTGGCGAGTACAGATATCGTGCGCTGGTATCAAGATCGGCCTACCCACCACGATTGATTACGCAGCCTCCAGAATCGGCCTGCATTATTTTTCTTATTGACGCCAATTACGAAGTGAGTGTACCAGTGAGTGAACTAGTTAATGCCGACACATTTCAAAAAAAAATTCTCGTGTTTTACCTGCCAGAACCACGATGTGATTATGAGGAACGCTGTAGTTGGGGGCTCCGGAATGACTTGGACAACCTGGTGTTCTTTACCGTGCAGATAAATTTAAGCACACATCACCTTTTTGCAATTCGCTCCCATCAAGGCATCCGCAGCTGGGATTGAAACCACGGCCTCGAACCTCATGCAGCGCGATGCCATAATCACTAAGCTATACTGTGGCGGGTAATGCGAACAAATATACCCCTGGGAGCGTATTCGGTTAATATCCATCTAAGAGCCATGTCAATTTCGGCAGCTGGTGAAGTGCTGACTGACTGGGCTAGGGTACGAGCGGGAGAGATAAAAAAGTAAAAGAAGGCGTGCACAGTTAGTTTCTTTCTCGCTGGTTCAGCTCCAGCCAATTAGCGGTGGCCAGAATGACCAGTTCAAGTGGACACTCGCAGAATACGCCTCCAGCAGGATCGCGAGGAAGTCGCAGCACCTTATTTGCCCATTATTTGTTCTGCATTAGGTCCCCAGTTATTTTTTCCTTTATTTTTTAGCTGTGAATGGCGTCCGAAAGGTTAGCATTTTCATTTGCGTCAGCAAAAACTTCGGTCTACGCTCGTAACGCCCTCTCTTTGTCGTCGTTCCAAGCGCTTGCGCGCCTCGTTTCCTTCAGCTCTCCCGGGGTGGCGGTACCGTCGCGCGTGTCTAGCTTCCTCCGGATCCTCGGGGCGGTGATAGTCGTCCACGCGAATGTAGCTGCGTCTTTGTGACGCGTTCTACGTCCCACGACGTTCGTCGTCTTGTTTGGTTTGCCGCATACGCTTGGGGATTTGTGCGCGATCTTCATCGGTGGTGTTTATTATCTAAAACTTATTTATGTAAAAACTTTACCAAAAGTAGATTTAAACAGGTTATGAATTCATGGCGCGTAGAAATTAGCGGTCATCCTTTAGAGCAGCTAACTGGATCACAAAGGGTCTATACTAAGTTCTATACCTATAGTATGCTCTAGATCTATACATACACCCTTTAATAAAGTAAACGGACCAGGCGTTGCGCGATAAAGCCGATTTTTTCTCTACCTGTGAACGAAACTTGAAACGGAGGACTGCAGTCCAAACTTGGCATTGCGAACTTTTCACTGTACTCGTAAACTTCAGTTTATGCTTGTTAATTACGAAGAAATTCAGTTTTTTCGGTGACGCTGGGGTCCGTATACTTTTGCTCACGGTTGCACATTACGTTCCTGTTAGATTCTTCGCAAGTGCATGTACATCCCTGAAACTATCTGTTTCCTACGGCCAACCCAACTAACGCAAAGCAGGCGTTCCTGATCGCCTTCACGAGCGAGTTCATCCCGCGACTCGTGTACCAGGTGCGTCACAGCAAGGGGCTCAGTCTGAGCGGCTACGTCAACTTCACGCTGGCCACGTTCGACACCAGTGACTTCGACGACGCGCACCGACCAAACAAAAGCACGCTCAACGGCGAACTCGTGCGGGAGTGCAGGTGCCACACTTTTCCCTTGTAGCCATTTTGACTGTCTACGTGCTTTCTATATAGACTATGTTGCATGATATAGTGTTATGACGCACGCGTGCGTCACATCAATAACTGATTTGAACACTCTACATGATGTGTAATGTGGGCATAGGCTACGGTGCACCGATATTGAATGCATGTGGTGTGTACAACATTAATAATTGATTTGAGCCGTCTACGTACTGTGCATATAAGCTACGGGGATTTCATATGGAGCATTTGTTGGATACATACGAAGGACGATATTATTACCAATATCACCGATGTGTTTGTGCTAACATTCATGATTTCGATTGCAAATAGAGTGATCTTTGGTATTTCATCTGTGTTCGAGTTAAAAATTCACTATTTGGTGCTGTCGAATACTCCATTATGTTCCAATATACGGGATAGCACCGTTTCTTACATTGTACAGCGAAAAATCCAGACACGAGCGATGACTGTTCCGAATGATTCGGTTGCAGGGGGATCAGCGGCTGCCTACAATAGTCGTTCCCGGAACTTTAAAGCCATATGCGGGATCGTTTACACAGAGCGTTATCGCCTGAAGACTGATACACATTAAGAGGCAAATGCGTCGTGCGAATAAACTGCGTGCGCAGAATCGCCATAAGATGCAATAGTATTGTTCTATTAGCGACAGGCGATTTCCCTGCCTCAAAGCACTCAGTGGTTACTGATATTCTGAGCATATAGCTGTATTAGCGTCTATCTGACATGTAGCAGTGATGCTGAGTAGCGGAGGCAGACACAGGCACCACTCGATGGAAGCAACCGCACCATTGCCTTTAAAATGAGCGCATGCCTAATGGTTGCGCGATATATGCGTCGATTGGTGCTCACGTAATTTACGACGCCTGCGCAGTGTAATCACATTGCGTGATTAAGGAAGCTCGGCCCCCACATAAGCTATCAATCCACGTTCAATAACCGTCCTACTTATCTCATAACATGCTTAGAGGTTGTCTACTATGCAGCTTTCAGCTTACGAGTCCGCAGCTGTGAACACCGCTGGGGCATAATACGGAATCAAGTACACTTAGGATGAAGGTTTACAGTGGCTGGTGTTCGGAGTTTCACAAGCTATCGATGTCACTGCTTGACACTTCGGGCGTTGGTGCGAAATTATTTGTCGTGCAGGTACGTTGGGTTTCGCGAGCCATCGGGCACTGAGAATGAGTACCAGCTGTCAGGCACCTTCTGGGTCATCACCACCGCCCAACTATGCTTCGTCATCATCTTCGAGGTGACATTTGCGCACTAATTTCGTGTACTACTGTGCTAGAACAGAACAGTTACGACGCTGACAGAACAGTTTCGCCCAAAGTGCGAAGCGCTTACAGCGATAGCTAAGCTGCAAGACACGATATTGCTTAGTCAGACTCGTTGGGGTGGTTGAGCAAACTACGCAAATTAGAAACATAAAGTGGAAGTTTTGTCTTGCGAAGCAGCTAAAACGATACATTTGGGCCCTGTAATTGTGATAAAGTTTAGCATTAATTGAGGTGCTCACAAAGGCGCAAATTCACGACAAGTTGCCTATGGGTGCAACACATTTAGGATGGCCAAACTAAGGTCTTAACTAGAGTGCGAAGTAGTGACGTCGACATGTTGGGAGATTTGTGATCAGCCATAAACTCGCTAATTTAATTAAGGAAATCATAATTTGTAAAAGCAACATATGTAACAAATTCTGTCTGACAGAAAATATCCCTCAAAAAAGAAAGGAAACTGCACCCAAACTGAGAAGCAGAAAGACCGAACAATTTAAGTGTAATATTACGCAGTGTGCCTTCAACATGTAGCTGTCTGTCTCACAGTGTCACACAATGGGCCCCAAAGTAAAAGACCCCCGCCCCCTCACTCAAGGGAAACACATTAAATACATTGACGAACTGCAGGGCTAGTTAGCGGTCCCTGGGAGAGGACTTTTGTATGGCTGCAAGGTCATCACAATGACCGCATTTGCGGTTATAGCGTTCAAATATCCTGTGGGTTTTGTTTTATTCGCGTACCCAAGCATGTGCCTTTCTTGTGTGCTTTCTCACAGCACGTGGTGTTCTTCATCACTGGTGTCGTGGCCGGTATGATTCCTGCCATGCCCAAGTCGGTGGCCCAGCGAATGAAGCGAGAGCAGATCGTCGTTCAGGATCTCATTGCCAAGCTGCAAGACATCGACATGGCCGCCGCCACTGCAGCAGCCAATCGGGCACGCCTAATGTCGATGTGACTGTGCTGACGTCGTATTGCGTGTCCCTTCGTTCAACTTTTTTAAAGCCCGTTATCATGTGTCGTAGTGATTAGTGGCTGTTTCGAGACGGGTCATGATTTTCAATCTTGTAAAAACCTTGCTCTCCCTGTTTGCTTTCTTTATAATGTTATCACGCATACTTATTATGGTGACCTCGGTGCGCCTCGAACGTGTTACGACGTTTTCTAGTCAAAGCGTTTTTTCTGAGTGTATTGGTAAGATGACAAGTAATTCCTAACCCAAGAAGTTGGAATGTCCGCCTACATTTCTAAATGCACAATAGTATCATTTTGTTGACGCCGAATGCACCTCCGAAAAAATTATATTGCTATCGTGAGGGCTGACCAACTGCACACAGTGATTTGAGCTTGAATAGTGATGCATGCCACAACATTTGTAAACATGCCGCGCTTTTTCTTTGACTTCAATTGCTGAGAACGGAATTTGAGCCCATCCGAAATAACGCGTTTATGAAAAACGCTTCGACAGCGGTGTCAACTGGAGTGGACAGCTTGGTCTCGACAGTGGACTTTGTGTGTCACGTGGTTCCGTGTGCACCAACCACAGTGTCAATAATGAACCAGCGAGTCAAGTACATGCGGTGTCACACTATTTTCTGACTTTCGCGCTCTCGTTGGTTGCGGCAGGTGTTGAGGATCTGACTGACCGCAGGCTGGGACTATTGTGTCTGACGGTGGCAGTGGTGCATGTGGCACCGTAGTGCTCGTGCGCGCGCTTATATTATGTGATATTCTTCAACGTTTGATTTGCTTTGGCTTAACGACGCCGACGTGATACTCCACGAATTTTGCGTTTCTCTCTGTTTACATTTCTTATTTGCGTAGCTGGTTTTTGATGATTCTTCTGCTGTTGTCGTTAAATAAACGGTGCATAACCCTTGGCGCCTACGAGGTTTAAGCATTGCGCCTCTTGTAAGGGGAAAACGGAATTCTTTGTTTATCTGATGGTGTCTTGCAATTCTTATTTGCATCAGAGACAGTCTACGTAGACGGCAAACGAGACAGCTTCGAACCCAAGTATTGGAATTCTCTGGAAGATGCACGGAAGACGTCAATGCTGCGAGGCGTCTCCTGACGGCTGATTAGAAAAATCGCGCAGAAACTCCTCTGGGAGTTGTCCAAGTATGCGTGAGCATCGTGCCACTTGCTCATCTCCACGCAGGCCGGTATCATTGTATGTTACGAAACTTGATCCGGCCAGTACAAATGACAGCGCTGTGGCGACACGAACTGGTACAGACGGCGGCGCAAAGTGCATTGATAACGCAAACAAGGTACTGCAGGTGGCGGAGCGAGGCGCGCTGATGACGTTCCGACATTATAAGCCGTTATCGCTCTTTAGCTCCTTATCCATCCGCGTCGAGCCATTATGAACCGTGACCAAACGCACGCCACCGGCGGCTGAATATGGCACGGCCACGCCAACCGTATCTTGAAAGCGATCCGCAATGCCGACGCAGTTCCGACTACTGCTAGCTTGACGCGCTGTGTAGTCACCGCTTACTTTTAGCCTTGAAGAGAGTCTCGGGGGCCCGTATCTTGAAAGCGATCTGCAAAACCGGCGGAGTGGAGTGTGGCGTGTGCTGAGAGTTCTGTGGGCGCTGTGTTCTCGCCGCTTTGTTCGCGTTGAAGCGACAGGCAGCACAAAGGCCAAGCCGCTTGCTGCTGCAGGTTCTATCTCGAAAGCGATGTCTTACACGACGGACGGACGGTTTTCTGGTTGGGTAAGTATAGCATTAAAAAAGTTCACTGACGATTACGATACTCCCTAATGCGAAGTTTGAGCGCAGCTCTATGCGTTTTTCCATTTCGCGATGTATTTGCTGGCGCAGACAGTCTATATCATGCGGAAATTTGCAAACGGAGCGAAGTGTGGCTCGACTGCCTCGCTAATCTGGAGATCGCGAGAGCCAGCGCGTGGCTGACGCGTGGGCACGGCTCGCAGCAGCCGCACCGACAGATCTCCCAGACGACGCGGGCTACACTGACGCCATCGCATAGTCATCGTCGCAGCACTACAATTTTTCTTCTCACCCTTTTGCCACACCCTCTCTCTCTCTCTCTCTCTCTACACCGTGCTCTCTGCTTCCCCCTCCCCCCCGCTGTGCTACGCGTTCGCTTTCATCTCTCGCTGTGCTCGTTCGCTCGGTTACGCCGACTCTCGCCGCAAGAATCGGTGGCTAAGAGCTGCGCTATAAAAAGCAAAGCAAAGCACCCTCCACCGCCTTTCCCACTCTAGCGAAGCTATTCCGTACAATACCTGGTATTTCGTGCATATACTTAGTGCCGCAGCTACATAGCATTTGTGATGCGCGGATAATTTTATTGCGATAACAATCACATGGGCAATCCAGGCGAATTTTGTCGTCACCGTCGCCTTGACGTTCCGTATATAGTCCAAGTGCGATAACGTCTTGTCGCGCCCCGCACACTGCTTGCTGTGAATGCGAGGGAAAGCGGTCGATGGGGAGCCGAGAATAATGGCGGCTCGATGCGGCGCCGTCTTCCCGCGCGCTCAGTGTTCGAGGTCACGGATGAAGGGTGTGCTTGGCGGATGGGGCCGGTGAGCGCGTTTCTCTGGCTGTATACTCACGGACAACTTTCTGTGACAACGAAATAGTGAAAAAAAAATTGCACTTTTCACACCGCGTTCGTTAAAGGTGAGGAAAAGGAAAAAATCAATTCACAACAGCATGGGTTTGACCTTTCAGGCACCCTCGTGTCACCCGCCAGTCACCCCAGTCACTTCCCTGTAGGCTCCGCCTTCCTGTACCCCTAGTCCACAGATTGTCTGCACAGACTGCACAGAAAGCCTGAAGACTTGTCTGTATTATGCTCCAACACGCCCAGTATATATATATGTATGTATATATATATATATATATATACTGGGCATGTGTCATGGTTCACTATATATATATAGTGAACCATGACATTTTATCATCACGGTTAGTTTGGCCATTTTGACATTACGAGAACTTTGCCACTGATTGCTACAAGTACAGTTGGACATGGTAGTAACATAATGCAAATAATTAATAATGATTGAAATAAGGTAATGGCTTTGTGACCTGCATTAAAGGCAGCAGTTGTACTACGGGTCGCTTTACAGCCTGGATTTAAATTCATATATCAATTGTGCCACACTACGCTGTCCCAGAAAACTTGGTCGCTTTCGGTATCGGCGCTCAGGAGGCGCTGCCCCAGGGGTATGGGCAGCGCCGGTAAATTTGCAGATAATATTTTCCCGTCTTCAGCTGCCACTGCGCCTGCGCGATGCATTGACGCCCGTCGATGTGGTAGCTTAATCGCATGTACGCTGTGCCGAGAGAAAATGCGCTGTGCCGAGAGCTGTGTGTTGTGTCGTGCCGAGCTATGCCTAAATGTGCTGTGCCTAAATGTGCTGTGCCTAAGTGTGCTATGCCTAAATGTGCTATGCCTAAATGTGCTGTGCCGAGCTATGCCAAGAGCTATGCGCTGTGCCGAGAGCTATGCGGTCCTTTTTGTGTGCATTAATGGTCGAAAACCCCGGGAACCGCGTACCGTAGCTCGCAGTATCTTTCGTGTCGTGCGCAGATGTCGAGTCTCGTAGTTATGGCCCGTTCGCGCTTTCTTTGTTCTCGGCTCATGAAAAGCCTCTGGTACTCTCGCTGCGCTCGCATCGGATCACAGTGCACGGAAGAATTTGTTGAAAGTTGCGCTATCACGTGATGTAGTTCCTCCGCAATTCTGCAGTGTTTACGCCGGTCGCGGTACCTGTGCAATGCCGCGGAACCTGTGACACAAAGGAGCGTTTTACGAGTACGCCTGGAAAGGTAAGTCCGGCGCTTTACGCGCATTCTTGTAGCCTATTGTTCGTGAAGTGTGCATTGTTATACGCATCACAAGATTATTAGTAAAGCGACAAAAATGATAAATGTGTTTTTTTTAGAATGTTGGTTATTCTTGTCGCAGTGCAAAATTAGCGAACAGTTTCATGTAAATTGCTTTGAAACGTATTGATGTTTCCAAAAACTGTATCTATCGTTTATTTGCTTTCTGCAATGAAGTATGCTAGCACCGGGGATTGTTTGATCTGAATGCACAAAATTTCAAATTTGTGCTCGTAATTTCTCAGCGAAAAATCGTATAGGCATTTCTAGAAGTTCGTCGATGTGTCGTCTTCACAGCTAACGGCTGCGCGAGATGACACCCAATTACTGTCTGACGCATGGCCATATTTTAGATTATTTGCAAATTCTTCTTTTCATAGAGTTTCGTCAGACAGCCTGTATTTCTTGTGTTGGGTGTCCTGTGTGTTTTCGTGTATTTGTAAAGGTTTCTGATTTTACACAGAAGCCGAGATTTCAACAGCAATGTTTCTTTTTACTCGAAATACATTTTTTTATCTCTACTGAAAAAGAGGGCACATCGTCCTTTTGGACAGTGCTTTGTTGCACTGCATAAAGAAATTAGACTTTGGAACGCTTTTCATGTGCTGAGGAATTTTCTTCATAGTACAATTCGCATTTCACTTACTACAAATGTGAGTTTGTGTGAAGCTTTTGAGAGTAGATTCATGTTTGCTGCAGTTTTATTTACGTGTTAAATAATCGGCTGTGATGTAACAATCATATTTTTACAACCAGATGCAGCTTCATGCTGGTTGTACGGGTCTTTTCACAATGTAACATGATCTTGTTAAATCACAAGTTTGCAGTTTCAGCGGGGATTACAGTAAACAGAACATTTCTTGTTTAGGGATGTCACAATTTTGTGAGCCAGAGGCCCCTCACACCCCGTACGAACCTGCTGCACTTCTGCGACCTGACAGGACGGCAAAGCATCTGGTTCTGCATGCTGCGACAAGGTGTGAACAAAATGGTCACTGCTACCTACATGAGCTGTAGGTTTTGTAGGTATAATTAATACATGGCAACACTCCTGAATTTTTCGTTAAGTTTACAAATTTGGGCTCATTCTACAATTGTACGAATGGCGCATTAAGTCTAACGAGAATGAAGTTCTGTTAGTTAAGATGTTTTAAAGCTGTTGAGAGATGGGTGGCATAAGATTGCTAAAATGCATGTAAAAATAAATGCGGCGGTACTTAAACTGCTTTCTTATTAGCAACGCAAAATCTCTAACGAGTATACCACACTTGCTCTTGGCAAGTTTGTTTAGAAAAATTCTAGAAGCAGGCTAAATCGGCAGCAGCAAAAGCACTGAAAAAGGTCTGTGATTAAAAAAAAAACATTGCCAGTTTCTACTGTTTCAAGTTCGCTGCTGCTTTGTGTTCGGCATCTCAAGTTATATGATGGTTAAAAATGTGTGTACGTATCCAACAATGTGGGTGTTGAGAAGATGCTTTAAAAAGGGTGTGATATTTCCCCAACAAAGGCATTAATGTCACAAAATTTTTATAAAATATAGAAAATATAAAGTTCACAGGTTGGCATGTATGAGATAACATGCAACACTTTTGCTGTAGATGCCACATTCATAATTTCTAGTTTTGGTCTACTTGAATTGTATATTTAGAATCTGGCCTACCTTCAGGTTAATCGATTTACTTAAGTAGCCTCCTCTGAACTAAATATAAGTGGCGGCTAGTGTACATATGCATGATGTGCTCCATACTGACTGTATTGTGACATATCTTTAGGGAATGTGTTGTGAGGAACGCATATCCAATTATGTGTTGTTATCAGTTGCCCGACAAAAGCAGAAAGGCTTTGGTTATTGTTACGATTTATTGTAGAGTTCTAACATCCGTGCCTGCACAGTTTCTGTGTTCTTAATCATATTTCCCTAAGTCGTCAAAATTGTGTATTACATTTTTTTTCTTTTTTGTGGAAGTGGTTATTGACTCCCATAATACTGCATAGGGAGGGACCTCAGAATAAAAAAGCCACAAAAGGTGGCTTAAAAGTGTTCGAGGCGTGCAATTTAATATTCCGACTCCTAAAGCACTACCAGTATGAAGACGTTTCAAACTGTATTGTTTTTATAAGGTAGCTGCTGAATACGTAGTCGCATTATGAGAAAGTATGTTTTTCGTTTGTTTTTCTTTTGTTGAATGTTCTCCTTTTTCGGTCAGAAATGTTTTCTTACCGCCTCACGCAATACTCCAACTGGAGCCTTTGAGGTATGCGTACAAATAAATAAGTAAATTCCTAAATCATGCAACAAACCATGAAGCATACCATTTAAATGTCACCAGTTTAAAATGCCTCCCGAGTGCAGCACAGCATCAAGCTTGAGGCTTACGTCTTGAGATGTCACAAAATGCAAGTTGTGATAATGTGGTCCCACAAACTGCTGGTTACGCACGTCAGTCAGCCTGTTGCAATAGTCGCAAGTGAGAGTGTAACCGAAAGATGGGCATGCTCGGCTCTTTCGCATATGACACAGAATAAAGGTTCAACTCTGCTATTGCTTCTCTTATAGCAGGAGCAGCCCTCTCACCTTCCTCTCCTTGTTATTTTGTCAACTTGCTAATATGCGCGACTTTTGGAGACTTGGTTATGGTGTTTACTGGTGAACTTGGCTGATGTGTGCCTGAACAGATAGTGGAACTCTCGAAGCCACGCTGTCCTTTGCATAGTGATGCATGCGGTAGTGATGCATGAGGTAGTGATGCATGCCTTTTCATTGTTGACGTGTCTGCACAACAACGCAAGCTTGTTTCATGCCGTGAAAGGATTGCAAGAAAAAAACGTGAGGCTACTTTCCTCGGCACAGAACAAGCTCGGATCGTTGGTTTGGGTTAGTTGGTTCGATGGGTTTTAGAGCCCATTCTGGTTCCTTGCTCGCACTAAGGCAGATGAGCTTGTGGGCAGTGCTTCTGCAATTTGTACAACACACTGATAGCAGAGGTGTGGGCCTCATCTTCGGAAGGAAGCCGACTGAAGGCACCTTCCACGGTGCAGATGACTCGGGTTGGGCATTATATTGACTGTAATATGGCACGCTGGGTTTCAGTTCATCTATATTCCAGGTCAGCTCGGTTGACTGACCAAAATCCAGGAAATTGTTCAAGCTGCGTGACCCTTGTGTTTTGCAAATATATGGCGAGGCATTGTTCCTCATATTCTTTCATGGTTGTACTTCCGAAGGTATGTCAATAAATTATGTCTCTAAAATTCATTTTAATTCTTTTACAAAATATACCTGCAGCAAGTTGAAGTGCGCGGACCACAAATTGAAGAGGAGCATATGCTCTATGCTGCAGAAAATGCGGCCCAAGAGCCACTCCTCATCCAAGGGATCAAGCGGCGAGTAAATATTCTTACTGACTACTTCATCGTTCTTTGCGCTGAGACAAGCGCTGTGACGCACAAATTTAGTGAAAAAAAAAACACACAAGTGAAGTGCAAAGTGTCAACTGTGTTAGTTGAACAAGAAGGAAGAGTTTATACCCGTAGCCGCTATCATAAGCACAGTACGTGTGCTAAAAAAGATCGCAAAAGATAATCAGAATGAACCAGAACTGACTAGGCGACCCGTTTGAATCATGTCAAGCCAGTATTATGTTAGAAATTGAGTTTCATGATGAGGTAGACACACAGACGGCTCGCTCACGCAGGCTTCAGCACCAGTCGCAACCATGCAAAATGCTTCTCATATCTCTCTCGTCACTTTGCGCTTGATTCTGAGCAGGATTTCCGTAATGTCAAAAGACGGTGTGCAATCGCATCTCGTGCAGTGCGCAGCCAAGTTGGCTTTGCATTTACTAGGCTGAGAGCATATTTGTGATCCCTGAGCTTCTGATTCCAGCACCGGCCAATTTGTCCAGCGTAAGCGCAGTTGCATGTGAGTGGTACCTTGTAAATGACTCCCTCTTCTCATGCGACATCTTCGAAGAGGCACTCGTTTACAAGATACCGTTCACATGCAACCATGCTTAGGTGGGATAAACGGTATGATGCTTGAATCAGATGCTTAGAGAGCCCAGATATTCTCTCAGCCTAGTAAATGCACTGGGAAACTTGGCTGCGCACGGCACGAGATGCGATTGCACACCGTCTTTTGACATTACGGAAATCCGGCTCAGAAGCAAGGGCAAAGTGACGAGAGAGATATGAGAAGCATTTCGCATGGTTGCGGCTGGTGCTGAAGCCTGCGTGAGAGTGCCGTCTGTGTGCCGATTTCATCATCAAACTCAATTTCTAACATGTTTGCTGGATATGATTCAAGTGGGTCGCCTAGTAAGTTCTGGTTCATTCTGATTACCTTTTGTCTGCTTCTTTTGTGCATGTAACTTCCAGCTGAAACTAGTGGCTATGAGTATAAATCCTTATTCATTAAACTCGGTTGCCTGTTTGCGCTTCACTTGTCATGGGTTTTAGCTTCGACTAACTTCGTGTGTCACAGCGCAACAAACGATAAAGCTATATTAACTAGAGCCTTTCTGAGCTTTGCTTACCTTCCTTACTTACTACTTCATTCCTTGGAAGATATATTTTTGGTTTGAACCAGACAGCCATGAAGAAATCGGAGACAAATAAAGTGTGCAAGAAATACTATTGCGTCTGTTGTTTCATTGCATGCATGCATGCATGCCAGTTCCCTATAGCTGGGCTACACAGATTCTCTCAAATGTCTGCTCATTTGGTGCATACTGTGACCAGTCTCCACAGACTTTCTGACACAGGCTGAGTAGACTTACTGCAGAAAGGTTGTACCAATTGTGCGCTGGGAGGTGACAGGGGGCGACAGAAAGCCTGCAGAATACCTTTCTCCACGTATTCTGCAACCAGGGTGACTCATGATCCAAGATCTCGGCAGCAAGAGTGCATTTTTTTGTAAGGGAAACATGAACACATCACACTCGATAAGCGCATCAAAGCGCTGGCTTATGACAGGTGGAATAATTATGACAGGTGGAATTCTGTTAATTGGTTTAAGCAAAATGCACTGGCCTACCAGTCGGCCTGTACTAGACTATTCCCATGGTTCACATCTGGAAAAACTGCCTGTGCATCACTATCCGACGATGTATTTTTTTATGGCCGTACCTCATTTAAAATAAATTGTAACTGTCGATAGACCTCGTGTCACTGTAGCGTCTGCCACAAGAACTTGAGGCAATGTCTATTAAAAGTCTTCAGTTGTTCTTGTCAAGATGTCCGTTAGCCAACCTTTAGCGTAACGTTAGCAGGGCTTACTGAAGTACTTTCAGACGTCCATGGCTACAAAATGTCTTGATAAAGACAGCAACTACACTTTTGAATGATCCGTTCAAGATATCATTCGGACATGAAATACCCAATTTCGTGTTCCGTGAATTGGTAGTTCATAGTCTAATGGGTACGGCATCGAGCCGTTGTGCTGAGGAAAGCGGGTTTGAAACGAACCGTGGGACCAACTTCGATCGCTGGGTATGTGCCATGGTGATATATGTGCTGCTCTTCCATGAACCTCTTTCATGCTAACTTGGGTAACTGAACTAGTACGTGTCACTGGATATGTGCTGCTCTTCAATAAACCCCTTCGACGTCATCTTGGAACATTGGGTATGTTCTGTTGGGTATATGCCGCTCTGCAATGACAAACAAATCCTTCAAAATTTATCCGGTGCTGGGCCGAATCGACCCCACGTCATATGTATATCTTGAGTCAGTCTTGGCTGAACATATAATTACACAGGCGCCATGGACAAATTTCACGGCGGTGCTACTAGATGGCGCAACGTGTTTAGTGGGAAGCGTGAGAGAGAAACGCGACTGCATATGAGCCAACATGACACGTTTCGGTGGTGTCAATACGATGTGTGACTGCATTACTTTAATGCTAATCGCATGACATTGCTCGTGAGATGTGTTCTGTCGGAATGTTTTGCGTTGCTAACTAGAGAACTTAAAGCAGTATTTGACAGACATTTCAGAAGCTGTAGGAACCTCGTGCTTATCGCACGCAAAACGACTACGCTTGACAAGTACAATGGTTGGGAGGCTTGTGCACTTTTATTTGACACACACGTCTATATATATATATTGAACGAGAAGAAAGGGAACCGAGGGGCCCGATTTTTATTATCATATCATAAGAAGACAACAATGACACCAAGGACAACATAGGGGAAATTACTTGTACACGCTAATTGAATTAAAGAAATCATAAATTAAGGGAAATGAAAACGGATGAAAAAACAACTGTCCGCAGGTGGGGAACGAACCCTAGTCTTCGCATTACGCGTGCGATGCTCTCACCATTGAGCTACCGCGGAGCCGTTTTCCCATCCGCTTTCAGGGGTATTTATGTTTTACAACTAGAATTAACCCTGCGAGTGTTAGCCAGCGCCACCACTCACAAGCCTAGGGGCGGATGTGGAACATCCTATCTGTCGCAGGCGTCACGAGCCCGTGATCTTTTTGCATGGATGATTGTAAAACATAAATACCCCAGAAAGCGGATGGGAAAACGGCTCCACGGTAGCTCATTGGTGAGCGCATCGCACGCGTATTGCGAAGACGTGGGTTCGTTCCCCACCTGCGGACAGTTTTTTCATCCGTTTTCAGTTCACTTAATGTATGATTTCTTTAATTAAATTAGTGTGTACAAGTGATTTCCCCTATGTTGTCCTTGGTGTCATTGTCTGTTGGCTTCATATATATATATATATATATATATATATGTGTGTGTGTGTGTGTGTGTGTGTGTGTGTGTGTGTGTGTGTGTAACGAACCACACAAGGACGGTGCGGTGCATTAGTGAAGGAAGAATAAAGGCAGCGTTCGGGCGACTATGTTAGTCTTCGTCTGCTGTCTTGCCTCGGGTGTGGTCAAGTATCGGGCGGCGGTTATCTACTGCTCTTTTAACCTCTCGATTGTTGTTTTTATTCATTTATTGTTCTTTTTCTTCACCTTTCGGATTATTGTGTCGCGGGTGTAAGCAAGCAAATCAGACTAACCTGATGTCTCTTTCTTCCCCCGGTCAAGGGCATTCCCCTTGGCTAGCTTCAATCCCTCCCCGACAGTGGCCGATAGACTCATTTTTACGCAGTGGCAACAAAAGTGTCCCTGTGGCTCTTGTGCCTACAAATGGGGGATCGATACAGATGAAGAATCCGAAAGCGATTCAGGTGGAGCTTCGAAAGGCCTCCTCCCAATTCCAAAAGATCACTGAGGTCCGCCAGTTTGGTCGCGGTGGTATTCTTTGCTGCTCATCGTACCAGGAGTGCGTTCGAGACCTTCTAAACTGTTCTGAATTTGCATCGAATCCGGTGAGCCCATTTATTCCACCACACCTTGCATGCTCGAAAGGCTTAGTTCGTGGGGTCGACGCGAGCCTGGACCCCTCAGAAGTACTAGACTTATTTTCAGTTGCTGGAGCTGTATCCATATACCGGAGTAGCCGAATTATTGAGAACAGGAAGTCACCTACGCAGTCGGTGATTGTTACGTTCGCGGGAACAGTTCGTCCAACTGAAATCAAGGAATGGCGCCTGATATACAGAGTAGAGCCACTTTCCCCAAGACCACTACACTGCTTGAAATGCAGGCGCTACGGACACACTATAAAAGGATGCAGATCGGTTACTCGATGCCGCCTATGTGGAGAGAATCACGACAGCACAGAATGTAAGTCTCAGGAAGAAAACTGTTGCCTATGCAATGAAGCACACCCTGCAGACTATTCGAACTGTTCTGCAAAGGAACGAGAATTAAGAATACTAGAAGTGGTGGAACGCAGGCGTTGCTCACGTAGGGAAGCAGCTACAGAAGTTCAGGGAAGATCCCAGGGCTACGCAGGCGTAACAGCTCGTCACGCCGCTAGTATGGATGTTTCTCTATCCAAGGCCATAGCAGAGGCAGTAGAGAAAGCTATGGAAAAAGCTATGGAACGACTTGCAACAACTATTTTTGAGTCCTTGACAAAAATGACTAGTCAGATGGCGCAGGTCATTGGTGCAGCCTCTACCCAAGCTCCTGCATACCAGGTAGCAAATGTACTAAACCTAACTCAAAAACAAACATCGTCGTCAAACTCGTCAGCTGACTCCCCTTGCGCAGGACCTTCTACTCATGTAGAACGGACGGAACCGGAACCCCTAACGGAAGAGTATGAAGACTACCAGGATCACAAAAGTCTAAAGCGCACACGATCTCCTTCACACAAAATTTCTACAAAGTCAAAAACTCAAAAATATGAAAAAGTGAACCTTTCCAAGAAGGACTTTTTGAAAGAGACTATTTTGGATCAGGTGGTTTCCGCTACCGTTCTCTCTTCACCATAGGCTCTCTAAAAATCTTGCAGTGGAATTGTTGTTCAATTGTTTCTGCTACTACAGATCTATCGTATATTTCTTCTCAATTTTCTCCAGACATCATTATCTTACAAGAAACCTGGCTTTCAATTGGTCAGAAATATTCCCTAAAATATTATCGAATGTTTCGTTTGGATCGGCCTGCCAGAGGTGGTGGCGTTGCTTTCTTGGTCTCAACTAAATTTAGCCACAAAGCAACGATATCGTATCAAAGAATGTCTACCGAATGTGAAATTTTAGCATTAGACATTTCACTCCTAGACTGCTCCCCTTTTACCTTAGTTATATTATATTTCCCAACAGGAGTGCTGGATACATTTTCTCTAGACACTGTATTAGCTTCCTGCAGAAAAGACATAGTATTCGCTGGTGACTTTAATTCACACCATGTGTCTTGGGGTTTTAAAACTGATTCAGAAGGAAAACGCCTGTGGGAATGGACTCTTGATAGTAATATATCTTGTCTAAATTCAAAAGTTACTACCTTTCTTCGCGGACAGTCTCAATCGGATATAGATCTGACTTTCTCCAGCTCATCTTTAGCTATATCATCGTGGAATACTATAGACTGTGCTACGAACAGCGACCACTTTCCAATTATTTTTCAAATTGATTTCCCTGTGATTTCTCTTAGAAGGAAAAATAACCTATTTATAAACTATAACAAACTTCACAAAGACTTGAAGTCTACGATGCTTTCACGTAAGGATATGCAAGAAGATATTAGGGCTCTGAGCCTCTGTGCAGTTTTAAAGCGTTCCGCGAAGAATGCAACAGTTAATTTAAGCTGCAACACAGGTAAACCATTAAGTCCGTGGTGGAATTCAGATTGCGCGAGGGCCCACCGAAAACGAAAAGCTGCCTGGAAGCAACTTCTTTGTAATCAATGTCCAAAAAATTGGAGTGATTACCAATTTGTTGCTGCATCATTCAAGCGTACGATAGCTAAAGCCAAAGAGGAGTATGATATGAATAAATGTAATTATCTGTCTAAATCAAAAAACAAAAAAGCCTTTTTAGGTTTTTACGCTCTCGAAAAATGATTCCAGTTCCAGCAAATATTGACTCTCTTGTGCTTTCGCCACGTGAATTATCCGAATTATTAGAAAATATTGGAAAAGGACTGCAAGACAGGTTTACTTCAGTCATTCGACCGTACATAGTGAAACCGTTACCACTAAAGGAATTTAGGGAAGTCACAACACAAGAACTGGCGGTTGTTGTTCGCTATCTGCCTTCTTCAGCGCCAGGACCAGATGGAGTTACCACAGCCATGATAAAGATTCTGTATGAATTGTGCCGGGAAGAAATTTTGAATATGGTAAATTACTCTTTAAAAAATGTATGGGTGCCTTCAGAATGGAAACTTGCTAAGGTAATTCCGATACTTAAAGAACAGGGAGGTGGATATGATTTAGATAATATTAGACGAATTTCCCTCACATCAAACTTAGCTAAAATAATAGAACGAATTTTAAATTGTCGAATTACGACCTACATTTCTGAAAACTTAATACTTAGCTCCTGTCAAACTGGTTTTAGATCTGGGTGCTCGATTTGGTGTGCGCACGTAGACTTAGAGAGTCGCATACAACTTGCTCGTCGCCGAAGAGAATATTCAGCATTAGTGACCCTAGATCTAGCAAAAGCTTATGATTCCGTGGAACATGGCATACTGATAAAACAATTAGAGAATTACAGGTTTCCGAAATACATCACGGCGTGGTTGTCATAATTTTTATGGGAAAGAGAATTCTACTGTTTTAAAAATGGATGTTCATCGTCTAGGTATAAGCAGCAGAGGGGAGTACCACAAGGGTCAGTATTATCTCCTGTTTTATTTAATATATTTTTAAGCTCCATCCCGCTGCTCCAGGACATTCATGTATACGTTTATGCTGATGACATCGCTTTTTTGCATCGAATGCTTATCTACATTCACTTTATCAAATGTTACACAATTACTTATCTATTCTTGAAACTTGGATTCAGGCCATACATATGTCGCTGAACGTTAGTAAAAGTGCACTCCTTCTCTTTCCTTTAGGTGTTCCCGTTCACATTTCACTTATGTATCGTCAAGAGTTCATTCCCCAGGTGGATTCTCGTAAATACCTGGGAATTACATATGATGAAACACTAAACTGGAAAAGCCACATTGAAAACGTCGCATTTAAAGCAACTCGGGCTGTAGGATGGTTGCGTAAAATCAGTAACCGACGATGGGCTGCGAAGAAACACATTAATTATGATATATAAAATGTATGTCCGACCAATCATGGAATTTGGATGTGTCTTATTTTCTGGCTGTCCAGCTTATAAAATTAAACCTTTGGTACTATTAGAAAAGGAAGCTCTGCGTTTGTGCCTTGGACTCCCTAAGTTTGTTGCAAACAATGTTCTGTATATGGAAACGCGATTACCATGTTTAATTAGTAGATTCAAAATCCTTACTGTCCAAACGTACCTAAAGTTTTATGATTCTCCTCAAAGAAGATCAATGTGTGTTTTCATTAATGAACCAAGTACATTTTTTAATAATCATTGGTCGCGACTGCACACCCCTCAAATCGTATTCGTAGAGGCACAGCTAACACCACTGAATGTACAAATTTAATGTATTCACCAAATAAGTCAATCCAAGAAAAACCTCCAAATTGAATTTGATGATATTTTCCCCTCAAATGCTAAACTAATGCCATTCCAATATTTAAATGACCAATTGCAATATTACCTCTCTCACCAGGAAACAAACAATATAATAGCCACTGACGCTTTAATGTTAGACCAAAAGGCTGGCGTAGGCATCTTTTCTCCTTCTCTTAGTTGGTCCTTTTCTATTCGCCTTCCGGATTACACGACAATTTTCATAGCAGAATTATTGGCGATTGTTTTAGCACTGCGCAAACTACCCCCGAATCAATTATCAGCTGTCGTAGTAACAGACTCTCGGTGGGTATGTGTGTCGCTTTTCTCGGCAACGAATACAACTATCTTAAATGAGTTTCAAAATTTAGTCCCTACCACGTTACAAAAAATTAATTTGCTGAGTTCCGGGACACTGCGGTTTATACATAAACGAAATCGCAGATTTATTAGCCAGAACATCTTTAAATGGACCTGTGCTTCATATTTTACCGGATACAGCTTACGTCACTGCATCGAGATTCAGAACGTTTTGCCTACGAAATGACTTAAGCAAATTATCGCTGATCCCATCTACAGACTTTCAGCATCTCGGTTTTGGATGGAATAATCAGTGGTGTCCTTCTCGGCAGTTAGAAGTTACATTCTCCAAATTACGCTGTCGCATCCCGGAATTGAATTTCTATTTACATAGAGCTGGTCTGACGATGTCCCCTCTGTGCCAAAATTGTAAGGAAATTGAAACAATAGACCACTACTTTTTATCATGCCGACGTTATTCAAACCAGAGAAAGATATTACTCGAAGCTCCACTCTGCAAAATTGGATTAAGATTAAATACACCAGTATTATTATCATTTGGGGCCTCCACCCTCGGCTATTGCATGTCACAGAGACGTTTGTTGCGCAGTGTTTCAATTTTTAACAGAAACAAGACGATTGCCCTGTTAATTATTGTAACTTTATTCTACCTATCAGATCAGCATTCATTTCACTGAAATTTGCTCTCCAAATTCGTTAGTAACATTGTATTTTTTAGACCTTGATAATAACCTCATTTTTCACCCTTCAGTTGGTCTGACTGCTCGTTGGCACACTACTCTAGTTATAAAAATTTTCTTTGTTTTTGTTTTCGCCTTTTTTATTTTGCGTATCTCATTGTCAAAAAGAATTTTTTTAGCTACCTACTGCCGCCCGATTCTTGGCCTATCCCCCTCAGTGGGTGCGAGCCATGATAAAGGATCCTCATCATCATCATCATGTTAGTCTCCGTCCGCAACCTCCTACTCGCGTCACGCAAGTCGACGGGATAAAGACCTCGCAGCCACCTCATCAGCCCCACATCAACATGCAAGTATTCCACGCCACGCTGTGAAACCTCACCACACAGATCCACCACCGAAGCAGACCAGCATCATGACCGCACCATCGCAAGCCTTAGACATACCCATGTACACCGGATCAGTGGACGATGGGCCCGTGCAGGATTGGTTCCCTCTCTTCGAGCTCCACGCATCCGCTGCATCATGGTCGGAACGGGATATGGTCTCCAACTTCAATGACTACGTCACCGGTGAGGCATTTCAATTTTACCTCACGCACATCTTCGAAAACAACGAATCGTGGACGAAAATCAAAGAAGAGATGATCAGCCGATTTCACGTATACGTTGCACACCCCTCCATTACCCAACAGCTAGAGGCATTTAAACGTGTCGCTGCAGTCACCCACAGACTCAACGTAACTGTCATCATCACTATTTTGTATTTTGTATTTACCATTTTACTATCGTACTTTGCTACCAATTTCTTACGACTATTTAAGCCTAGCTAAAACTCTATAATCAGAAGCCTTTGTACTTGATCATTCTGCTTTTTTATTATTTTTTTATGTTCATTTGCTGTAACCCACTCCCCTCTTTAATGCCTTTGGCCCTGAGGGTAATAAATAAATAAATAAATAAATAAATAAATAAATAAATAAATAAATAAATAAATAAATAAATAAATAAATGTGTGAATAAATAAATAAATGTGTGAATAAATAAATAAATGTGTGAATAAATAAATAATTGTGTGAATAAATAAACAAATCAGTGGTGAACAAGGCCTCGTATGAGGAGATCATCGATGAGTTTCCCATGTCATGATCCTCGCGAGAAGACGACTCAGAAACGCACGTCTAGCATGATGATGACTGCCACAGAGCCATCTTCTTCATCTACGCTCTCGACACGCCGCAGGAATCATGTCCCTGAACCATCTGACGCATTCCATCGCTCGTCTCGAATGCGCGGATACGACTTTTCTCCGCAGCGCATGCTTTACACGACTGAGCAC
>NC_051162.1:113104981-113197544 GCF_013339745.2 Dermacentor silvarum
TGGCAGCAGTTTAGAGATGGTATTTCCCAAAGTGTTGGACGAAATCATGGGCGTTCCAGCTACTTTTGTGCTTCAATGTAGAAAACAGCATTTTCCTAAAAAAGTAAGTGGGACAACAGTGCATTTTTACGGCGAGTTTGATAGCGCATATCTCCAAACTGGTTTCAGTTTGAAAATTGATTCCAAGTGGATACGGCTGACAAGCTCACCGGCTGCAATTCGCAAATTGCAATATGTGTCATAAAGTAATTAACTAAAAAGCTAATTAGTAAAATTTTGTTAATAAGTTGGATATATGTGCTTCGATTTCTCGTGCTACTAATGTCCGGCTCATCGAATAACCCAAGCTCAGTGATAATATTTATGCTACCTGCCACAGGCGATTGCTAAGATTCCGTAAAACTTGAAAATGACAGGGTATCCTACTATCATGCACCAATATTTAAGAAAGAGCAGTTCCGTTACTCCGAACAAAACCTAGTGCATATTGTTTCCCGCACAGTGGAGTAGCCGTCAGTATTTTTTTAGTTACTGAGATTTAATTAGGTAATCGTAAATAATTATGTAACTCGAGAAGTAGTCCTAATTATCAAAGTAATAATAAGGCATTTGTAGGCACAGACAAGGGACATCTAGCTGCCGTATTTTCAGCGACGTACTAATTGCCTACTAATTTTTTACGACTGATAGTAAACACCGCCAACTATGAAAATTACCACGTGACTGCGCTCTCACCCGCATCATAATAAGCTGATAGAAATAAACTGCTTTGCTTGTCGTAAACCCGAAGCTACAGTGCATCAGCTTGATAATGCTACGGTAGGAGAATCAACAGCAGAATTCACGGCTTCGCAGCGATTCCCGCCTCTCATTTCTACGTCACACTTATTGTCCGTTTCTCAAAGCTGACTTATCACATTGTAAATAAAAGCCCTTGATAACGGACGAAAGGCGAAAAGCAATGGATTAGGCATAGAATGTTTCGATGTCCCGGCTCTGCTCGCACTGCACCAAAAGAGTGCGCGCGAAGCTATATGTTGTGCCAGAACTTCCTTCGGACCAAAGCCAAATTAAAGTGACCCTTTTATTTTTCGTGAGAGTGTATACGTGCTGCAAAAACAGGTTCGTGGCAAGAAATAAAAGCGAAATAAACGGACCGGGAATCGACCCAGGTGTAGAGAAAAGGCAAAACCGATGCGTTCAAGATAGTAAATGTACCCCTTCCAATTGTACCGAATTGACATTCGGGACGTCCGTAGAAAAAAAAAGAAAATAAATAACAAAGAAGAACATGAGATTTCAGTGTGCCCTTATTATCTGTGCATTCGCAAGCGCTGTTGAACTCGAGCTGCATCCTAGAGAACGTGTTCGATATGTCCCCGTCTGCAGCTGCTCCAGTACTGAGTCCGCTTTATCACAACTTCAGTGGCTTTCTTGATTACTGACGCTGGAACTGTACGGTAGACATCCGTTATCCTTGCCTTGAGCTCATCTGACGTCGTCATCTCGACCATGTAAACACAACCTTTCACATAACCCCAAAGAAAGAAACCGAATGCAGAGAGGTCACGTGACCTAGCCGACCAATTTACAGGCACATGCCTTCCAATTCGTTGCGCTTGAAAAGTCGCAGCCAGCCAGTTTAGTGCCTCAGCTGCTGCTGTGTGGTGGAGCCCCACCTTGCTGATACTACAGAAGGGGAAGGACGTGACAGCGGGACTTCGCTTGTGAAACTCATCCACCCCTCCTTCTAGGATTTCGTCCACGTAATAATGTCCTGTCAGGGTGTGATCAAATAAGATGGGGACTAATTATAGCACCGGTGTAAATCCGCACCACACGTTGAACTAGCACTGACACTGGTGCCGAGTGCGCTCTACCCTGTCTGGATGAGAGCGAATATGGTGCATTACGATAATTTACCAGGCCGTTTGTGCAAAAATTGGCTTCATCTGTCCGCATGATGTTGCTCAAAAAGTCCGGTGACTGATCGACTTTTGTGCGGACCCAGTTCGAGAAATGTAGACAATCCTGTCTTCCAAGCATTGGCACAGGTTAAGGTGGTACGGATGAAAGGCCGAAGTCATTTAGAATCCTCCAAACTGAGGACTCGGCAATTGGTACCTGCGCGGCCACGCCCACGCGCTAGCTGACGGTTTGAGGCCATAAATGCTAGAACACCCGCGCGTAGGCTAAGACTCAAGACGGAGCCCTCCACCGCTGTTTCATAAAGCTGTCGGTTTGTCTGAGGTTTTCATAATTTCTGATGATCGTCGATTCGTTTGGTGTACCGCCACACTTCCATGACTGATATATATTTGCGGCCTTCCCCTTGTTGCCATTTGCAGCTCCCAAGGCAAGGACTTCTCATTACAGAAAGACATGGCGACTGCGACGAAACAAAACGCACCTTTAAATCTTTGCATTGACGTTGTCAATTTGCTTTCGTGGTCATATGCATTGTGAAAAAAAAAAGAACCATCCGTGCACTTTAATTACGCTTAGACGACAGCTATCACAGCTTGTTTCCAAATAACACTAAACGCGACGTGTTGCTTCGGCCGGGGCGCGGCACATAATGCACTAGCTCGATCACGACGCTTTTCATTATTTCCCTTATTTCGTTCTGGCTAGCTCAGAGGGAGCGTATTCGAGGGCGCTGCTTTAGGATGTGGGTCGGAGTGCTGTCGCGTGGTATGTTTCATATTTCGCGAGGTTTATTTATCAGTCGAACAAAAGATATAACGCAATCAGTACGTCGCTGAAAATACCACAGTTAAGCCCGTTTCACATGGTGCGAATTTGACTGCGTTTTCGCACTTGCGAATTCGCAGCTGCGGCAAACGGGCCGTCCGACCCCTTCGTGCGTGCGATTTTTCGACGTTCGGAGTGCTGAACTTCTCTGCGAAAACTCACATGCGGCAAGTAGGGGAACCAATCACAATGTGGATCGTAGACACGTCATTGTGGCCTGCCGGCTTAATTTTCGGTTTGATAAAGTAACGCAGTCGAACCCAAACTACTGCCACGAAAGCAGTTTTTAAGTTCTTTTACTTTGTTTTCACCGGAGCGAGCTGACGCCAAGAATAAATTAATCCTCCGCTAGGTGCTCGCAAATGCGAAAACCGCAGCTGCCGCGCTCGGTACATGTGAAACAGCAATGCGAATTTTGCATCTGCGGAAATCGCAGCTGTGAAAAACGCACTGTAACATCGCACCATGTGAAACAGGCTTTAGATGACCCTTGGCAGTGCCTACAAATACCTCATTGACACTTTGATAATTAGCGATTACCTAATTAAAATCTCGGTAACGAAAAAATTACTGGTGGCTACTCCACTGTACTGAAAACAATATGCACTAACTGTGTTACTAAATCTTGGCGCATGAGAGTTGGGACACCCTTTATATATACAGGGTGTTTTTTCTGCTGCGCCAAATTTTAATTGGTGCACGAGATGTGGTGCAGCGCGTCCTTGAAGTTAATTACGAAGCCTCTAACAATGCATGTGCGGGAGGACAGCGCGCATTAAGCAACAAATGAGCGGCTCGCCCTTGGGCGCTTGCGGTTATCTAGCAGGCGACCGATCAAGATCTTGGTTGCACACCTCATAAAAACAGGAGCGGCGACTTACCGTTTTTCAACAATGGCTTGGGCAAGGTAGCAACGCGGAGTCCACTACCGAGTGCTACCGGATGCGTCGTCCGGAGCACTTAACGTTTTAAACAGCGAAAGCGAACTCCTGTATACCTAAAACGCGTCGCCTGCGTTGACAGCACTGAGGCCAGCGAGAAATTGGGAGAGGCTGGCCCTTCTGGGATCGAGGTTAATCGAGCCCTCCAAGCTATGAATCACACCGAATTCACGGTAATGAGAGAAAGACGCTGAAAGCGAAACTATCATCCGTGGTATAAGCCGCAAGAACGCACACGGCGGTGACAGCCGATTATAGGCCGCTTCGCCTGTTTCGTATCTCGGCACGACGTTATTCGAGTTCGCTAGAACAAAGGTGTCCGATACCACGCCGTCGCCGCCAGCCAACACAAAACAACAAAAAGCGTTGGCCTTGAAGGGTGCCTGTGACACGGGAGTTACGGGGTAAGGTTGCACACACGCAGACCGAGGAAGAAACGAACTACCGTATTTATTCCGATATAAGGGTCGACGTTCTTTCATTTTCGAAAACGTTACCCAAAATAAGCAATAGACCTATTTCTTTTTTACCAAAAAATCTCGTTCTATATTTGTGAACAAAGCTAACAAAAATATCGCGCTAATGGAATACCTCCGTCGCGCCGCCGTAAAGCCATCTGGAGCCAGCATTTATGGAACCATTTAGACTGGCTTTAAGAAATGCTGCATGTCCAGAAAACTCGATGGCACCGCGGACGACGTCATTTGGGGTACGAAGAACGCGTACGAAGTATGCGACGAGAACGACGTCTGGGCAGTTCCGGCGAGGATCCAGCTTGGAGCATTGACTAGCCGAGCTTACGGTATATAAAAGTGTGCCATGTTCAATGTTAGTTCTTGTGTAAAAGATAGTGGTCAACCTATATGCGATATATATATATATAATAAAATGGGGGTGTTGGTCTTTAAGCAGGCCTGGACGTTGCAGAAGGCTATTTGAAGGGTTGAAGGGAAGGTCTGGTTACTGGCGAGCGCGAGTTAGAGCTATATATATATATATATATATATATATATATATATATTACGCACCTGACAGTGAAGCTTGCCGGGAAGAGCCACGCCACCTGTCGCAGCAGAAGCCAAACTATGGGACGAATGGGGAATAGGCACCCTGTAAGACAGTGCATTCCGCGGCTTTGACACTCGTTGAGCCACAGCACGGGAGTGCTCAATAATAGAATGAATATTTTTGATACATGTGAGCAGACACTTACGCTCTCCGATCCGCGTCGTGGACCTTGTTTAGTCGGCAGTCCTTAAATCACTAGCGACTGCGTTTTCGGTGCTCGTACGGTGATATTCTTAAAGGCATCGCCGAATGTTTGCGTCATTCATTTGCCTCTCCGACGAGGCTTGGTTAAGATATTCTCCTAACTATGTTAGGGCGAGGAAATCGTTTAATAAGTCGAGATTAACGTAAAGTACATGTTTTCTCTAGATCATTGCTTCAGGCGATCCAGCATATAAGCCTTGCTTGATTCCACCGGCGACGCATCAATGACTTCATCGCCTCTGCTCTCGCGCTTGCAGCCAGGACAGGCTCCTGTTCAGCTTCCGGTGAAGGTATGCGCAAAGGAGGGGCTGCTCACATGGAGCGGTGGTGTCTCGTTAACCGGCACGATTCAATATGGTTTACCACTCGAGACAAGTTAATCCCGATCATATTTTAATGCGATATCAATTACATGGACACTCCAGGCGCATTTCTGCCGTCGCCGTGAGGTTCGGTATAAAGTCCACGGGCGATAAAATCGTCGCCGCGCGCCGTATGCTCTATGTGAGAGTGAATGCGCGCGAGGGTGAACCGGCGATCGCGGCTGATCGAATCTCGCGTATGCAAGGGCGGGAAGCGGGAAGGAAGCGCTTCGTCTTCCAGTCGCGCGCAACGCTCCGGAGGGTAGGTAGGAAGGGGTGGAGGAAGCGTTTTACTCCACGCGCGCGCCCGGGGGCCACACTCCGGGGGAGTGTAGGGAGTGGGCTGGCTGCGTACTACGCCGCACGCTCCTGCCTGGGCAGCTGTATCTTGAAAGCCATATGCGGCGGGGGCAGAGTCCTTGCTGTCTGCGCTGTGTTCTTGCGGCTTAGTTCGCGTTGATGCGAGCGTGGAGAGGAAGGCCAATTTGCTCGATGCTGCCGTCGCGCATGCTCACTGCAGCGTTTGGATAGCGAGCTTCCGCGGTCATCGAGTGAGATGTGTTCATGGTTGCTTGTGCGCGCGTGACACTGTGCTTGTTAATTTAGTTAGTATGCCTATGTTTACGACTTTATACGGCCGATAAAACTACTGTTCTTACTTCGTATAGCTGTCCACTTGTCTGTTATAGCAATTGATGTTTCATCTTTCGAGCAAAACTTCGACTTCTTTCAATTACATTTGGTTAGCATGAATCATGTCACCGACGTGCGATATCGGTGCAATGCATAATAAGAAAGCACCAGAAGGCCGCCACCTTTCAAAAATTCGGATTTATGTCTACCTTAACGCAACCCTTAATCTGTTTTCCACTTCGCTTTCTTCAAAGTTTGGCCGCAGTAGCAGTTATCCTCCGAAATGCATTGACATTTCAGTGCCGTGAATATAATGGGCACACTTCGTTACTACCTGTGCGCATTAGCTCGAGAAGCGGCTAACCATTTTGAGCATGCCAGCGTAAGCGAACATTGAGGACTCGTAAGACCATCGAATTAGAGTCACGCAAGAACGAGCTACTCAAATACCGATCTGAGCGTTCTCGCAGACTCTACTGAACTGCTATGTCAAAGCGCAATTTCATACAGATCGTGGAGACTTTGGAAGATGGACTTGACGTGTGTTTCCATCACTTTGAGTGTCGCTACTCCAGCACAAAAAAGACACGTCGTCACTCACCAGCGAACAGGACTGGAACGAGGCCATCTCTTGTACGGAACTCAAGCTCCAGTCCATGGCCGTTCAGAGGGCCCGTGAAAGAGCGGAGAGGCTTGGCCTCCCGATTCCGACATGGGAGCAACCAGCGGCGAGCCGGGGGCCCCAACGGGTCTCCGCCAGCTAGTCCCTCAAGACCTCAATAAAAGATCATTGTCTGTCTGTCTGTTCTTTCTCGCCGAGATTGGGTCCAGTGGCCTACAACGTTTGTGACACGTGGAAGCGAAAAATTTTGCTATTGGCTTGCAGTCAATAATAAAAATACGTGCCATTTCTTTTTCTCTAAGCAGGAGCGCGCATCAAACAGTTTCGATGCTAGCACAACGCAGGCAGGTCGGAAGCAAGCCTCTCCGACTCAAAAGAAGTGGAATTCAAAACTTGTTTTACTTTGCAACACAACCTTTCTCCGTTGTAAATACAGGTTGCCGACAAAGTAAGGGAAAGGTCACAAGAAAAACCATGCATAATAAATTGCCCTGAGTACTTTATTTTTACAGCGAAGCTGTTAAGAGATCACTCTTCGATGGTCGCGTCCGAATGTAGAAAAAAAAAAAGCTCTCATTGACCGTATGCAGTATGTGCGAGTGAAAGCGTGCGAGGGAGGCGCGCTTTCACGGGGAGCAACCGCACGGCGGAGAGCAAAAAAGGTCGTGGGGGACGGGAGGGAGGGAGGGCAGGCGACGTTTAGCTGCGGCACCAAATGCGTATCTTGCGACTGGGTGCAAGGGGAACTGATGACTCAATCTCCCACGCGAAAGGAGGGCAGCGGGAAGACAGCGTGGGAGCGAGGGGTTGCGGCTTCTGCTCTGCGAGGAACTTGCACTTTGTGCGACGCCGGGCAGTCGCGCGCACCGTATCTTGAAAGCGATCTGCAACACGGATCCTACCTTTGTATACGCTGTGCTTTCGCCGCTCCGTTTCCGTTGAAGCGATAGACCACATGAACCTTCGCTCGCTGCTGCTGGCGCGATTGCTCACGCCAGCGCTTTCACAGCGGTTGTGTGCGGTCACACAAACAAAGCGCAGAACTGTTGTCGACGGCGGCGGCATTTCGCCCGCATTCGCACCGAACGCGCGTGGCGTTGGTGACGTGTTTATAAAGAACGTGACAACCTTTGCCGTACAACCTATGGCAGTGTACCGTAGCGAGCATAAGGCCATGGTCCCTGTGGTCACTAAATAAATACCACCGGATCATAGATATTTCTGATTCTTTAATATTTCAAATAACGAATTATACCATCTCATCCTAATAATCATAATTGAAAATACATAATTCCCACCATAGTATAGCTTTGCCGGTCTTCCATCTCCACCCCAGTGGAAGGGCTGACAGTTTTTATGTCACTTTCTTTATCAAGGCTGTTAAAACAATTTTCAGTTGCATTTACAAATACATTAGTCTGAAATGGATTGTGCATGTATTAGCTTAACTAATACTGAACAGACTTATCACACATGTTATCGGTTGGCACAGAAACTTATTCACCAGATGTTTTATCACATGTAGGTATACACAGACTTGGGAACAGTAAGTTCAAGCTGCCTTTTCACGCCGAGAGCTAGCGGGGCTATACTAGCCCACGTGCAACCAAATTAGAAAGGCCCACTTAGCTTCAACAAAGTCACTACCTCACCAGAACAGGAAATGGCCGCCCTGGTGCAGTATTCGGCCACTACCTCCCTCATGACCCTTGCAATTAACCCATGGCCCTCAGTCCCCAGCGGCTACGGAGCACCCGACCTTGGCGGCGGTCAGACCTGCTACGCGGCAGAAGGTGCTCAGAATCTCTGTGTCCGGACAGGCCGCCACTGGAAACTGAACCTGGCAATGTTCAACAGGCGGGCCTTCTCGAGATAGGCTAGCGTAGCAGGGCTATTTGAGGAATTATCAGACATTGCCTGGGATATTATTGGCTTTAGTGAAGTTAGAAGAACTGGTGAGGCTTATACAGTGCGGACTAACGGCCACGTCCTCTGCTACAGAGATCTTCCAGATAAGGGGGAATACGGGGCAGGACTTCTACTCCATAAGGACTTAGCCGACAACATTGATGAATTCTACAACAATAATGAGAAAGTAGCAGTCGTCGTATTAAAGTTGAATAGGAGGTATAGAATAAAGGTAGTACAAGCCTACGTCCCAACCTCCAGTCACGATGATGAATAAATAGAACAGCTTTATGAAGATGTCCAATTAGCGATGAGAAAAGTGCAAACTCAGTATACTGTAGTCATGGGCGACTTCATAAGAAAGTGGGGGAAAAACAGGCTGGTGAGCAAGCAACTGGCAACTACAGCATCGACTCTTGGAAAACTATAGAGGATAATTTGCGGAAAGGAATAGGCGCCGAATAATCAGAATCAGAATCAGTTTTTATTTTCCTCAAGGAAAAATGGACCCCAGACATTGAGCAGCTTGACGAGGCCTGGGGCCCTACAGGCAGCGGCAACAGTGGCAAATCAGTAGTGTTTGTCGTACACCCGTATACGATAATGAATACCTTCTTCAGGAAGCATAGCAACAGGAAATGGCCCTGGAAAAGCCCTAATGCAGAAACAAGAAATGAAATAGATTTCATACTGACTACCGATCCCAGCGTAGTGCAGGGTGTAGAAGTGTTAGATAGGGTAAAGTGCAGTGACCATAAATTAGTGAGGTCGAGGATTTCTCTTAATTTGAAGAGAGAAATTGTAAAATTAGTGAAGAAGAAACAGGCCAACCATGACGCAGTAAGGGTAAAAGGAGAACAATTCAGGCTGGTGCTAGCAAACAAATAGGCTGCTTTAGAATATAAATATGGAGACAACATAGAGGTAATGATGAAACCGTAACTAGGTTGATCTCACAAGCAGCCATTGAAGTTTGAGTTAAGGCACCATGGCAACTAGTAGATCTCCCAAGCAACAAAGGACCTAATAAAGAAACGACAAATCATGAAAGGGTCAAACTCAGGAGACCAGATAGAGTTCGCTGTACGGTCAAAACTGATCAACAACAAGAAAGTAAGGAATATTCGAACTTATAACGTGAAAAAGATTGAGGAAGCAGTTAAAACATGGACGCAGCTTGAAACTTGGCATGGGACAATGCAAGATGTATGCATTGAAAGATAAGCAGGGGGATATCATAAGCAATTTCAATCACATATTAAAAGCAGTGGAAGTATTCTACACTGACCTGTACAGTACCCAGATCAGTCAAGCTTCTTTCACTCGAAGTAGTGATAGACAGGCTACCGAGGCTTCTATAACTAGCAATGAAGTTAGAAGGGCCTTCCAAACACGACCCAGGGAAAAGCTGGTGGAGAAGTTGGAATAAGAGTCGATTTAATAAAAGACAGAGGAGATATCATGCTTGAAAAGCTTGCGGCCATTTATACGCAATGCGTCACGACTTTAAGTGCACCAGAGAACTGGAAGAATGCCAACATTAAACTAATTCAAAGAAGGGAGACGTTAGAGAACTGAAAAATTATAGACCCGTTAGCTTGCGTTCAGTACTGTATAAAATATTCACCAAGGTAATTTCCAATACATTCGGGGCAATACTTGGCTTCAATCAACCAAGAGAACAGGCTGGCTTCAGGAAGAGATTTCTACAATGGATCACATAGATGCCCTCAATCAGGTAATCGAGAAATTTGCGGAATACAATAAAACTCCCTATATGGCTTTGATAGGTTATGAAAATGCATTTGTTTCATTGGAGATACCAGCACTCATAGAGGCATTGCGTAATCAAGCTGTACAGGGGGCATACACGAATATATTGGGAAGTATCTACAAAGATTCCACAGCTATATTGGTTCTCCACAAAAAAACAGAAAGTTACCTATCAAATGAGGGGTCAGGCAAGGAGACACAATCACTCCAATTCTATTCACTGCATGCTTAGAAGATGTGTTCAAGCCATTATACTGGTAAGGCTTAGGAGTGAGGATCAACGGCGAATATCTAGCAACATTCGGTTGGCACATGACATTGTCTGGTTCAGCAACACTGGAGAGGAATTACAACAAATGATTGAGGACCTTAACAGAGAAAGTGTAAGAGTGGGGCTGAAGATTAATATGCAGAAGACAAAGGTAATGTTCAACAGCCGTGCAAGAGAACAAGAATTCAGGATCACCAGTAAGCCTCTAAAATCTGTGAAGGAGTACGTTTGTCTAGGTCATTTACTCACAGGGGACCCTGATCATTAGAAGGAAATTTACGGAAGAATAAAATAGGGTTGCAGTGCATACGGCAGGCACTACCAAATCCTGACTGGGAGTTTACCACTGCCGTTGAATAGAAAAGTGTACAATCATTGCATTGTGCCTGTGCTAACATAAGACAGAAACTTGGAGATCAACAAAGAATCTCGAGAACAAGTTAAGGAGCGTACAAAGTGCGATGGAATGAAAAATGTTAGGCCTAACGTTAAGAGACAGGGAGAGAGCGGCATGGATCACAGATCACAAGGGGATAGCCGATATTCAAATTGACGTGAAGAGAAAAAATGGAGCTGGGCAGGCCATGTAATCCGTAGGATGGATAATCCGTGGACTATTAGAGTTACAGAATGGATACCAAGAGAATGGAAGCGCAGTCGAGGACGACACCAAACTATGTGGGGTGATGAAGTTAGGAAATTAGAAAGGATGAACTTAGGAGAAACCGTCAAGTGTGTTACCTGTAGCAGTGCATTAGCGCCGTACAGAAGTGATTGCGCCTTCCAGAATGGCCTGTTTTACACAGACACTTGCGTTCTTCAACCTTCGGCTTGTTTGAAGACTCTTTTACATAAAAAAAAATTGTGACGGGTCTCGCCGAGCGATCCGGACGCTTGAACGCGCTGGAACGCTTACCGCTGTTTGGTCAAAGAAATCCTTTAGACCGATAAATAAAACACTGAATTCTGGAGTTTTACGCGCCTAAACCAAGATGTGATTATGAGGCACGCCGTAGGTGAAAGACGCCGCGTTGATTTTGACCACCCGGGGTAGTTAAACTGCACCGAATGGACGGTACACGGGCGTTTTTTCACTCAGCCCCCCTATAAATGTGGCTGCAGCGGCCGGAATTTGATTCCACGCCTTCCCGTTTAAAAGTGCATCGCCAAAGTCGCTACGCCACCACATTGGATAAAGTGATCAATGTAAGGTGACCGGCAGCAAGTATTTTTTAGCCTTCAACGAAACACCCTGATTCGAAGCTACAATCGAGAAACTTGAGGAAATCACCGAGCTTAAGTACCACCATGTGTCTGGCTATCGTAGCCATATTTGCTTATTTGGGAAGTGTTGTGAGCAAAAGTAACGGATTCTGGAGTTCGGAATATCGTGGTGCCATGTTGTAACGACGGGATTGTTTGGTCGGCAAAAGTAACTACGTGTCCTCTCTTTGAAAGGTGGCCACCAGCTGGAACTTCAAATTTGTCACTGCTGCCTACCAAACACTGACGCTACAACCGGCTATAAGCCAGTGACGTCAACAGTGGCAAGTGTACTATCTCCGGTGACGAACCCGTCCTTCCTGCCACTGGAAGTAATGCTAGGCTACTGGCTCATACGCGGCCTCCACAACGAATTATTCAATTAAATTCTCTTCCCCGAAAAGCAATGGACAATTTGCAAAGATTTCTACATTGGCTTTCCTACAAAAATTTTTCCAATCGAAAACTCTCTTTCACAGAGTGCTTTTCTCGCTCTAAGTGCTTTCGGCCTTGCACATTGCTGCGAAAGCGCACGAGCACTACATAGGCTTTTCAAAACATTTGTGCGGAAATTTCCCGCCTCATTGTAAGCTCCGCGGCTCACACAGAGAAAGGGAGAAACAAAATAAAGCAAAGGCAGGGACGAGAGCTGAACGGAAAGAATAGTTCGTGCCTGCTAGCCTGTGGTCGAGGTTATTTGGTTGGAAATATTTCAGAGCCCTTCCACTATGTGAAGATGGAAGACCAGCGAAGCGGTACGTGTTGATAACTATATATATATATATATATATATATATATATATATATTGAGTTATATAACGTCGATCACAGAACTGCTATCCAACGTTACGGATCCTTCGTACGACACGCCTTCCGGTCACCTTCACGCCCATTCACGTTGTTGCTCACGCCGGCGCTATTTCCGTGCACGTTCTTCTTCTTCAGTACTAACTACGTGCATTCTGGCCATAGCAAGACCAAAGTACAACTGCTGATAACGTCACTAAAGCGAAGTCGACGTCACAAGAAAACGACGCACAGACATTGGTGGGTACACAATGACGTTTCATTGTTGCGTCGTTCACTCCAGAGCCACGTAGCGCCGCAGGCACGCAGCAGGCTATTGTGGATTCAATTTTGTCGACGCGACTTTTTTCTACACATCCTGTCGACGAACGTGCTTTTGGTGGGAATCTAGCCATATACAGCTTCGTCACGCGTTCTGCTATCGCGGCTTCCCTTCCACTTCGGTAATGGAGTTAAGTGTGTATCCGAGTCGCTAAGAAAAGCTAGCTTTAAAAGCCTCAGTCCTTGCTGAAGGTAATTTTAAGTTTAGTCTGCATACCTATTAACCAATTTGGGCCATCTTATTTTTGATGAGATTGTTGTAGATCTCTTTATAATTACCTCATATTATTTAAGCTAACATTCCTTTTGATACCTCCGCTAAGGCACTTTATGCACAAACTGATATATCCGCCGCCGAAAATTGTTGTTCTACGCGTCGTTTTGTCCGCGGACGCGGTCCGCCAGAACCTAGCCATATACAGCGTCGCTGTAAAATACTTGCTAGCGCATGCGCAGTAACATTTTTGCATAATGTCCATTGACTTTAGCCAAAACTTACGCGCTGGTCCTTAGAGAAGAGAATGCAATCAAACGCCAACAAATAGTCCGAGGCCAGAAATCTAAAATTAACAAGACAGACAACACCACCACCGTCCAAGAAGCTGACCTACGAAGCGAAGGCAAAGTGGTACAACACTTTTGGAAATGTGTGGTAGGGGAAGACTATTTTTCAGTATTTGCAAATATAATTAAAGGGAAAATGTTTTATTCAGCTGAAACATATATACAAGTTATCTGACACATCATTTGATCTCTTATCAATAATGAAAGTCATCGGCTAATGCGATTGGTATGGTATGAAAGCACTAAACACACATTTTTCAGTTAGTGCCAAGATTGAGTATTATTAAAAAAAGAAGCACTATAACAATGATTTTCACAACCATGTGCACACAATCGAAAACTCAATGCAAAGGCACAATGTAGATATAACATATTGAACAGTGAAATATTAGTGAAATAAATATAATTATTTACAACTAAAATTTTCGTGGTTCAAAATGCAAGCACGTTGCATGCGCCTAGTCGTCGAGGAAAAATTTCTATATTTTATGTTATATTTCAAGACGCCATGAAAAAGTTGTTACTTTCCTTTTTGCAGAAGTGATGCCATTCCGTGTATTAGTTTTCATATTGTAAGTGTCCTGCAAAGGTTGTGTAATGTTAGAATAGTGAAACTATTTTGACCTTTGCTACAGTATTTCCGTAAGCCGTTAGCGCTGGAGGAGTAGAGATTATTAATAGCTCCGATACCGTGAATTACTAAAGCAGCGGCCTTTGCACCATTTGAACCAGTTTACACATCTCCATGATATTTTTTTTTTCAGAATGCACTGCCTTCTTTATCAGCGTAGTTCCCCGGCGCCGTGCCCTGTATCGTGAGAATCTAAAGCTTGACTCGAGCTGCATACACAGTCTTTAAAGCACATTTTTTTTCTTAGCTATAATGTGCCCCTGTTCATTTCCATTGATTCATTAGAGCTAGCCTCATTCGAGTTATTCACAGCTGCTTTTGCACTGTTCATATCATTTAAAAGATTAATTTCTCAGAATTCACTTGTAAACTTTACGTACAGGGTTATGAAGACAAGCTTGTAATTTATATACAAAAATGAAGAAATAAATCTGCAGCTGAGCGCGCCACCAAACGGTATGGTTTACGTAACCTGCGTGATCACGTACCGATGGCAAAAACTATCTGTGAGACACCTCTGGTCTCTGATGAAGAGTCAATACGTTAAATCGATTGGGCGAGCTTGTTAGGTTTCTTCTAGCTATCAACAACTTAAGTCATGCTCCAGAGTTACTTTATGTGAAAGTTAATCGTGATGCCTTGTACACCGAACATGACCTTTCTTTGCTATCTGCATCTGTACTACATTCAGTATTGTTGATGCATGACGAGCATGACGGCATAGTTTCCTGCTACAAGACGGTTGATGCTAATTTTTCTCTCTTTCACGAACTCTCCTACATCGTGCGGGATTCCGGAGAAATGATTTGCCATATTTAGTGTCCTGGTGCTTAGAGTTGTCGATGAATTCGAATTCGCTCGGCAGGCCTCCTGGTTGGCTCAGATGGTTGAGCGACCTCCACAGAAAGGCGTTCGTCCCGGGTTCGAAATCGCAGAGTAAGAGAAATTTCGCGCTAATTTAGAAGCTTACTCAATAAAACTTTTCCATCCATCCATCCATTCGAAGCTCACTTTCTGAGAAATCCATATGAGGTTTCTTAGTAGATTCGTGCTGCGAGCCGAGTGGATGTCGATATTTTGTCCCCTTAAATTTTGTTACGCGTTAGAAGTTGTGGATGAACATCTGAACATTTTTACTCGCATGTTTGTTTTATTTTTATTGTTTGTGCATTTTGTTTTTGTAAATCGATTTACAAAAACAAACAAGAATAAAAGTTTATATCGCCACTGATCAGTGGCGATATAAACTTTTATTCTGTTAGAGCGTCGGTCAATGTTTGTGTAGGAGTTTCGTTTTTCGTTTTCATTGACGCTCTTTGCATCTTGTTGCTATACATGACATTTATTGTCTTGCATTGCAAACTGCTTATACTCCTGCGCTAAGTTTTTGTTAGGTTCCTTGGTCTCTAGCTCCACCATGAGTTTCTGTACGTTACAGAAATAAAGTATTTCGTATGGTTTAAAAATAAATCCATTCTTCAGCATGAAGTAGTCGGACCACTGAAAGAAGTCCAAATGCCCGGTCAACAAGCACTTTGCGCCAAGGATAAATCATGTACTGAATCGGGACAGTGTTGCCTGGTGAGACACTGTTGCACAGCTCCTGTTGGTCTTGTGAGAACATCCGGCAGGCATACATCATTATAGTAGAGCCGGATCTCTATTGGAATAAGGGACAGATGGGGAATGTTGCGACTACTGTGGGAAACAGACATCCGCCGATGTTCATCATACCCGCATTTTGAAAACGCTGCATCTCCAGTATTCCTTAGGTGCGCGGAACAGAACTGGCTCTGAGAGAGGCGGCCACCGCTTGCTGACATCTCCCAGGCCAGTCTACATTGTGGACGTGGCAGTAGACGCATCTGATCCAGGACAAGGACAAGCGACCATGTGGAACGCAGTAGTTCTCAAAGAACATTCGCAGGTCATAACTGTCCGTCTCGAGATGTCGGAGTGCAGGCAGGGCTTTCAATACGTCGTGCAGCTCCTTTGGCTCAAGTTCCAACGCATGCAATGACAGTTCTGTGACCAAAGTCAGGTGCTCGAGGCGCGTAAATGGCAGGCGTCGGCCGTATTGAATGCAGTATTGCAGAAACTCCAAGCAAATCCCGTCATCGGCGAAGCACGCAGTGTGAAGCGTTTGGCGGGTGGCAGACAAGAATGAGTAGAAGACGAACTTCAGGAGATGCATACTAATCTCGACGCATTCTAGGTTAGGAAAGGCATCGGCGTCCAGAGGACTCTCCTTTAAGGATCCATTGCAATCATAGAGCTTCAAGACCTTGATTTTCGGACAGAGACCCGCGACTGTGGAGAGCGTCACACCACTGCAATTCTCTAGCGCCAGCTCTTCGAGCCCCGGCCACACGGTAAGCAGTTGCTTCAGTGCTGAATCCACATCAGGGAAGCCAGCAGATGGAGGAAATCCCAGCAGGAGGCGGCGGAGGTTACGAAACGCCGACACCTTGGCAAGCGCTTCCAGCGAGTCCACAACCACCTGTAAATTTTGAGCATGTTAATACTTTGGTTATCCAATAATAAAAAAAAGAAAAGTTTATTACACGACTTTTTCCATAAACAGTTATTAAAAGAATCGAGGTTTTACTGCTGCACGGTCCCGATTGCTTATCAGGCGAGGAGGCCGCGCAAAGATGGGACAGCCGCTTAAGGACACAACACTGTCATGTATTCTCATTTAAAGATTCAAGACACAGCGACGTGTCTAGTGTCTTTAAGTTGCTTCTTCGGGATGCTTTTATCTTTTTTTGTCATAATCATTTTACCTGCAAGATTTCGATGAAGGGAAACATTTTTGCAGCACGTGCCACGTCAGCTGCCGTTGCTACGAGTTTTTGCACTCCGCTGGACGTTCGGCCCCGAGCGCCTAGCCAGAGGTGGATGAAACTCTTTGCACTCGGACCCTCCATCGAGGTGGGCAAGCCGCGCGGCCCCTTGAAGCAATTCAGGACCCACGGGGAGTCAATACGGCACACCTGTAAACGTAATAATCATGATGAGAATCACCAGCCTTTATGAGTTCACTTCAGGGCGAAGGGCCTCTGTCGGATGTCACCTGAGGTCTCTATTCAGTGTCAGCTGAACTTACTCCATGCCCATAAACTTCCCGACATTGTAGATCGACCTAGCTTTCTTCAACCAAAAAAAATTCGTTTTCTTTCATTGGCACTTTTTATTTTACTCTAACAGACAGCTGCAGTTGCCGATGCAACGTACAGCCACTTTAGCGGCAGTGGCGAGAGACGGACTGCTTTATCGAGAAGTATAGTGAACGTTCAATTCTCGCCGCCCACCACGAGAGGCACTTCCCGGTTCCGAGTCTTGAATCAGGTAAGTTGAACAAATAAATTTATTACAGCTATTTTGATCTCCATGACCATATTCTAACACGGAACACGATTTTCTTGACGATAGTCTTCAACTTTTTCATATAAACATGTGACCTGAAGATCGTGACTAGAAAGTTCATTAATGTAATAGTTTATTTATTGATTGCTTTAGGTTTTGTTGTAAATTATGTCCGCCAGAGCTGAGTATTAAACTGTAGAGATGTCATGCAGGCAGATTTCAAAGGCTTTAAGAAAAAAATCGACGCCCAAGCACTCCGTACTGAGCTTCGAAGCTGAAACGTGCCGTACTAACCGTATTAGCCGTAATAACGTGCCGTAGCCGTACTAACCAGCGAAGCTGAAACGTGCGGCCCCGGTGTTTATTACTGGGTTAATCCCGACGGTACAAAAAAACTGTTTCTCAATTATTGGTTACGTCTTTGTGTTTCTTAATTAGGTTACGCACACGTTCGGCTGCGACGGAGAAAACGACGTCCCTGACCTGTATGCCGCAGTCCACCGTTGTCGCATTACCACTTGCGATTGTTCAATATTACAATGCTTCAAAATTAAATCACGTATGACAATGAATAGCTCATACCCCCTAAAGGAGTGCTGAAACAAAATTTTGAAGTCGAGATAACTTTCGCGATCGATTTATGTGGACACACACAACGTCTACAAAAATATCAGCGGCGAATATAGCTTAGAACGTATGTAAATCAACTTTAATGTATGTGCGCGCAGTCAACCGCTAAGCGCAACAACTCAGGACATTGACATCAAGCAAATAAGGATTGTAAACAACCGAGAAAATGCTACGTCACGAGTTTGCGCTGCCGTCGGGGCGGGGCCGGCGAGCAAGTTTCTCGTCGCTCTGATCGTGCCGGTGCTTTTTTTTCTCCCTGCGGGAAGGCAGCGCGGGAGGGAGGGTGCGCGGCTTCTTCTCTGCCAGGGACTGAGTACTTGTACTTTGCGCGGCTGATGGCTGTCGCGCGCACCGTATCTTGAAAGCGATCTCCACACGGCTCTGACCTTTTATGCGCTGTGCTTTCGCCGCTCAGTTTCCGTTGAAACGATAGACCACACGAACCTTTGGTCACTGCTCCTGTCGCGCTTGCTCACGGCAGCGTTTTGACAGTGCTTGTCTGCGGTCATCGAGTGTTATCTATTTATGTTTGCTTGAGCGCGCTGACACCATGCTTGTTAATTCAGTTTGTAAGCGAATATGTCCAAGTTTATGCAGCCCATAAAACTACTATCCTTGCTCCGTATACTGTACTAGAAAATTTGCTATCGCAATTCATGCTTCGCCTTTCGGGCGAAAGTGCGCCTTTTTTGTTTCAGTGGGCTTCACCGCAACACTGAATGTGGGAAAGCGAGCTTACAAAGACCAAGCTTACACCGATTCCCTTAAAGTAGGCTTCACTTTAAATTAGATATGCATTGCTGGGAAGACTCTTTTCCAGAGGAAATATAAGTCGTCTTATATTAAAACGTAAAGGCCCTAGCACCTTTTTTTATTATTATTAGGTGCGAAGCTCCTTAGGGCGTGGGTCTGTCCTTCCTCCGATGTAGTATGTAGCCACCTGTAGTTTTATGAAGTGTTCACTAGATGGCGTAAGTGTCGATCTTTTTTATATATAAGTATATATAATGTCACTAGATGGCGCTTGTTTTTCGTATAGTTGATGAGAAAACCTACAATGTAGTGCGACGGGTTACCGCTAGGGGTGTTATAATAAAAGGTGCTCGCTCTTGGCGCGCTTTCACTTTCACTCGGAGTCCCGGATGGAAGACAAGGCTGCGGAGCGGAGAGCGCGGAAGGCGGCGGCGGCGCGCTACAATGCAGTGCGACGGGTTACCGCTAGAGGGTGTTATAATAAAAGGTGCTCGCTCTTGGCGCGCTTTCTCTTTCGCTCGGAGCCGCCGGATGTAAGACAAGGCTGCGGAGCGGAGAGCACGGAAGGCGGCGGCGGCGCGCGCTCGCAGGCAGAATCCCGCGGTGAGAGCCCGCGAGGCCGCGGCCTCACGACAGGCAGCGCGGCGGCGGCGCGAAGACCCCGTAGTGCGAGAACGAGAGGCAGAAGCGGCACGGCTGCGGCGCGAAGACTCAGGCGTTCGCAAACGCGAAGCAGCGGCGTTATCCAACCGTTATCCCTTCATTTCACGGACCACAAAGCCGTGGTAATGAAGGGACTCCGCAAACCAAGCATCTAAGAAGAAGCGTCTAAGAAAATAAAACGTATTGTATATATACACACACTGTTTCTCATGTGTTTACTTGATCATATACTGGGCGAATTACTCGGAGTATTCACGGTTTACCGATGATCCCTCCGGAGCTTCGCCCCATCATCATCATTCACCTCGCGGATATGCTGTGATTTTTTTATCAATTGTTTGCTATTGCCCCACGCGCGCGCCTATCCAAAACGCATTAGGCAGGTGAAGTCCCAATTTGACCTGCCGAAGATGCGAGCGCCATCTGGATAGCATTTTCGGAAGTAAATTACCCGAGCGCGCCGTGTTGCTATGGTGGAAATGCTGGAAAAGGGGTTTGCGTTTGAGCTTCCGCGTAACAGAATTATGTTTTCTCGTACATTCAAATTACAATCCGATGCCAGCATGTCTGTAGGTTGTGGTAAGTCGTACTTTATCATTTTTCTGGTGGACTTCACTGTGAGAAATTAAATTTTTTTTCACCAAAACCCTGCGCCACGTGGAGGGCCTGGGCGGTCGGGGTCCCCGGTTGGGGATGATTTTTTCTGCCACGGACGCCGAGAACCACGCCAACGCCGACGCCGGATTTGCTGCGACACGGGGCCCATAACGCTATCCCGTTAATACAGAACACATTGATATTGAGTACGTATGTTCAGAAAAGCTTACAGTCATTGCATGTGTTACGTCTTCTCGTGCCGTCTGCGCTGTTCTATCGTGCTAATCACGAAATCCCTTTTTTTTAGTTTGCCAGGTGTGAACAATTAAATACAAGTAGTAAAGCGACAATGAAGAGAAAAGTGATTTGTGCTGCGTAATTAAATTACCTTCCACAAAACTAAAGAAGCTACTCTATCTACGAGAGGAAGTTTGAAGAACCAGAAATGAAGTAAAAAATAAATATGAGTGGCAATGCCGCCTAGAAATCCCCGCACCAGCACGACCAGACGACATGGACTTTGATGCCGTCAGTTCGGGCATGCTTAAATTTTATCGGTAAGAATGGACCACAATGTCTTTAAGGTATGAGGCCAAGTGCTGGGGAAAAAAGTTTAAAAAAGGATAAACAATACAAATTATTGGTCTACATCATACAGCACACTTTTTTAGGCCCATGTGAGCGTTTTAAAGTTTGCATTATTTTTTCAATATTTTTATTATTTGAAAAATTTGATTAAATGTGGGTCTCACGCCAACAGTCATAACTCTAATTTAACTCGATAAAGAAACACAATTTTTTGCAGTGATATAGGAGAGGCTTTGATATGTGCAATGAACCAAAATTATTGAGATCAGATCAATTATCGAAGCATAGTGATGAAATAACCCAAAAACATGTGTGCTTCCAATGGGTGCGCCTTGGTGTAAACGGCCTCCATATCAAAACTTGGGGCACGATTTTACTTGCTGAGGTTCATTGCACACCCAATAACGTGAGAAAGAATTGTGCCAAGTTTCACAAAAAAATCTTTATTAGGGAAAAAGTTATGAATGTTTGCGTTTGAAGAAATCGTAAAAAGATCAGTTCTGAGAAAATCAACAAAAAGATTGCAAAGCGTAGCGCTTACATAAGATGACCAGGAGAGCTAAAGACCCATATATTTGTAGCCAGTTTTGTCTTGGGTCTTGCCCTTGTCTGATTTTGCTCGTGTTGCACCTCGGCTTCCTTTTTTTTCTAGCCTGCTTTTCAGTATTACAGGTATTTGCTGTACGTCTCCAGGTTCGTCGCCTTGTACTGATTGCCAACAAACTTTAATTTTGTGCGTCTTTGCGCTCTAAACTTCCCCATTGTGTGGCTGCCAGTAAGAAAAAGTAAGCGACAGAGAGTAAACACATCCATCACACGATCCGGTTCTCCTTTAGCGCGCGTGCAGCCTCCATAACGTAAACAACACGTGCAAAAGATTGCACGTCCACCTGGTGAGGTGTTTATTATTTTAATTCATAAATAAAATGTTGAAAATGCTATTATGGCATTGCTACACTTTTTACGTGATACGATTCTTAAATAACCAGCAAATAACTGGAAACCAGGGCATTTTTTCTGTTCCACAGAAAACTGGCACTTTCAGTTTCGGTTTCGTAGACGCCGGGTGGGTTTACATTTTTTTATGTATCTTTTGAAAGAAACTGCATAGGAAGATACTTTTTTCAGCAAAATGATGTAGAATAAATTCCTCATCTAACAAAGCAGAAAACAAAAAATTGACATTTTGAAAAAAAATTACAATTTTCACTTGGCCTCACACCTTAAGAGAGCCACAGACTGAATTTCGGATGCTTCGAAAAATTTTGCTGAAGCACAACGACTGAAACGCCGCCGACGGTTTGCAATCGTGCCATCACACTGAGGTACCGGCCCGGGAGTTTGGTGCCAGATTAAAAAAACTAAGTAAAACTTTGACCATAATTTTCTATTCTAATAATGAACACGTTGCCGTGAAATAAACGAAAGTGGAGTTTCTCGAGAATACTTTAACACTCTAAACTTATCCCGCGTTTCTCCTTAGTGTCCCTTTAAGCCTATCTTTGGGAAAATTAAACTCCGTTTGTGACGGCGTTACTTACGTCAGGGCAAGTGCGCAAGAGCGCAAGCGTCGTCTCGCGACTTATGAGAAGGCAGCCTTCGCGTAGGCTGCCCACACTTCCCACCAGCTGCCTCAGTTGACTGTGCTCCACCAGCGCTGCGGAACGGTCCCTGGTCAGTTCATCCAATTCCAATTCGTGCTCGCAACAGTCGTGCAGTAGAGCCAGCACCCTGACGTTCGGGAACATGCGCACAAGCTTGTACACCTTGTCCTTGTTGTGGACGATATATATCTCCTGGGTGCCTCGGAGCAGCTCGCTGGCAGCACTGGCGTAGCGGTCGCAGGAATCAAAGGACACGCAACCGCAGAACAGGGCCTTCAAGATCCTCGCCTCGCGTGGCAACCCGTTCTTCGCTGTGGAAATCAAAGATCTCTGGTTCGCGACCAGGAGGAGGCGGTTGTCGTCGGCGAGGGAGAGTCCTTCTGGTACCGGCACGTCCCTCGGCCAAGCAGTGTCCAGTTTCAGAACGACGTGATCTTCGGCGAGGACTAATTCAATGGGATCTCCGAGCTCCTTGACCAGCTCCATAGCAAGGTATACGTGCACACTGTAATTCCTGTAAGCCAAAAGATGAAAAGACGTCAATTTTCACAAAGGAGACACCTTCCCTTCCCACATTTCATAGCCGCTGCACCTTGCACACAATTTTTACGGGACTATTGTAGTGAGCGTTGTTGATATATATATATATATATATCCTCCTGTGACCCGAATACAGCTATGAAACATAATCGCTCTTCAACGTGGTTTGTATTGTCTACTGTTATAGTATGAACGTAAAAAACAAATCTCTAAATTTAAATACCGTGGTTAGATGCCAAACGCTGCGTCTCCATGTATGCAAAACAAAGAAAAAGAAACTATCTCCATCATTTCCTCATGTTGGCTATGGTAAAAGCTGCATTTCATTGGCTAAACGCAGATGCTATTACATTACGTTACATTACGCTATTACAAATATATTATCCTCTAACCGTCTGTCTGGTCGCAACCCGTTTTGTAGTTGCCCCAATATATCGCTTTTCTTCACCCACTTGGACAGCTCAAATTTTATGCCTTGCATTGCCATTCTACATATAACCGACGTTACCTTAACTGGCCTGTACGAGGCCGTGTCATCTTTGCCCTTACAGTTAAGGCTCACCCTACTTTCACGCCAACCAATGAGAATTTTCTTTGCTTTAATAACTTGCTCTATGGCAACTAGTCAGCAGTGCCTTGCTCTTTGGGCCCTGCTGTTTGATTAGCTGTACTGGGATTTCATCTGGTCGTGCTGCCGTGTTGTGTAGGGATATTTTCTGCTGCATTTCTCTAGTAAACGCTTTCAAGGTTAAATTTCAGGATCATTTGCATGCGCCGTCATCTTTGTTATGAAAGTCATCCACCCAACATTTATTGCATATTTATTGTACATTTATTTACTCGTACATTTATTTTTGTTGCATTAGTTTGCTCGCCACCCTTTTATTTTTCCAAGTACTTGTTCTATTTAAGCAAAACCTCTTCGTGTAATCCCCAGTTGCCCGTTACTCGATGTGCTACCTATACAGAAACGAACGATCTTTCAAAAAAACTCACGTTACCTGATGCTGTCGACGATTAGAAGTGCTGCTTTACGAATGAAAAGTTATCTTGTCCAAGAAGAAGGAGCAACAAAGATGCGAAGCGTATCGTCCGCAGAGGAGCAGCTTATGTGGTTGGGTCGTCGCGTACAGCTTTGGAAGAAAGTAGCGGCGGCGCTGTCGTCGCCCGCACTTGAAGCGAGTGTGCGCCGCTCCTGCCTCTGCACGTTGTTTTTCGATGTCGTCGTCGCGGAAGGTCGCTTCTTTCGCGCCTTTTCCTGCGTCAGTGTTTATGATGCCGCCCAAGCGTCGGTTAAACCACTGTTACGCGCCAGGCTGCGCAACTAACTATGCAAGAACAGCCGAGGAGTGCAAGTTATCGCTTTTTAAGGCTCCGAAAGATGGACAACAAAGGCTTGTTTGGCAGCGAAATCCCCAAAGGCTTGACAAGCCGCTGGACCCTGGTCGTGCTGTTTGTGAACAGCACTTCAAGCCGCATTTTATTTTGAGGCATTATTAGGCATTTATTTTGAGGCATCTAATTAGGCGGAATGGAAAAAAATAATCTGGGTATCTCCAAACGACGGCAAACAACATTACATTGGTTCTGTCGAGCTACGTGGCATTTCCATATTTTTAAATTTTGGTGCATGATAGTTCGGATACCCTGCATATTGCAGTCGACTATCCACCTCAGTCGCTCGCGAAAATCGCGGTAAGCGTTCGCAAATACTCATTTTATGCTTTGCACGTTCGTAGAAAAAACAGTGTCGATAATAAGCCTGGCAAACTACAAAATTACCACTGCGATATGTGAAGTATTGCGGCTATGTCTCTATATACCAGACGATTCCACAACTGCAACACGCAAAAGTGACACTATTTGAATCTTTCTATATGCATAACGAAGCTGCAAAGAATAAGAACCGGAAGCAAAAACTTTTGTCCCTTGCTAGTCTTGCATTACTTCGTGGCAGCAAACTTCACCCTGCCGAAAACGCCGGACGAAGAGGTTGTCCTAACAGCGCGACGGCCCGAAAGCTCACGCACTTTCAAGTGCGGTCGACTACAGCGCCGCCGCATCTTTCTTCCCCTCGAGGCCCTCTCCAGCGGAAGCGGTCGCGCCACCAGAAGATTTTCTAGTTCACTATAGTAAGCATAGTAGCAATACCACCGGTGGCCGCATTTGCTACTCGAAGAAGCTAGTCGCAGGGCCTGTATGGTTTAGAAGTGGCACTTTCATGGCAAAAAAAAAAGGAAAAAAGAAAAAAAGAAAGAAAAAAAAACGTTTTTCCTATTCTTAAAGCACAACAAGGGACACAAATGTCGCGATTTCGCCTGAACCGCAAATAATTTAGAGTGATACACCAGTACTAGGCTATTGCACGAAGGTTCGTTGTTTTAACGGCTGCATAAATAACACTGAACATTCGCCTACAAAACAAATGGACAAGAATTGTGTTACGCGTGCACACACGAATACAAACAAACCACACTATGACCACAAGCACTCGGTGAGTGTTACAGCGCTTGAGTTTTGAAGAGTACCGGCAGCGGGGAGAAAACACTTCGTAGTGCCGCTCGCTTTGAAATGGTTCACGACAATAACAATAGGTAAGCGGGAGGACAACGCGCATGAAGACACGAAAGATTGGGTCGCCCTTCGGCGCGTGGGGTCAGCTAGCAGGCGACCGATCATGATCTTGCGTTGCACCTTACAGCAACAGGAGCAGTGACTTACCGTTTTTCAACAATGGCTTAGGCGGGGTACCAGCGCGGCGTCCACTACCGAATGCTACCGGATGCGTCGTCCTTAGCACTTAACGTTTTAAACAGATAAAGCGAACTCCTGCGTACCGACACGCGTCGCCTCTGTTGACAGCAGTGAGGCCGGCGAGAACTTGGGAGATTCTGGCCTTTCTGGGATCGAGGTTAATCGAGCCCTCCAAGCTCAGAATGACGCCGCATTCACGGTAAGGAGAGTACGACGCTGAAAGCGAAGCTATCATCCGAGGTATGAGCCACAAGAACGCACACGCCGGTCACAGCCAATTATAGGCCGCTTCGCCAGTTTCGTATCTCGGCACAACGTTATTCGAGTTCTCAGGAACAACGGCGCACGATACCACGCCGTCGCCGCCAGCCAACACAAAACAAAAAGCGCTGGCCTTGAACGGTGCCAATGACACGGGATTTACGGGGTAAGGTTGCACACACGGAGACTGGCATCAAACTCGACGCCATGGAGGAAGAAACGTACTACCGTATTTATTCGAATATATGGGTCGCGACCTTCTTTCATTTTCGGAAATGTTACCTAAAATAAGCAATCGACCTATTTTTTAGCAAAGAATCTCGGTCTATATTCCTGAACAAAGCTAGCAAAAATATTGAGCTAACGGAATATACCTCGTCACGCCGCCGTAAAGCCAGTCTGGAGCTAGCATTTATGGAAACATTCAGACTGGCTTTAAGAAATGCTGCATGTCCAGAAAATTCGATGGCACCGAGGGCGACGTCGTTTGGGGTTCGAAGAAGTGCGTACGAAGTATGCGACGAGGACGACTTCTGCGCAGTTCCGGCGAGGATGCAGCTTGGAGCATTGCCTAGCCCGATTTAACGGCCAAATTTACTGTCAATAAAAGTGTGTCCTGTGCAGTGTTAACGTTTTTTTTTTGTAAAAAGGTACTGGTCAGCCGATATTCGATATATATATATATATATATATATATATACATTACGCACCTGACAGCTGAAGCTTGCCGGCAAGAGCCACACCACCTGTCGCAGCAGAAGCCCAACTATCGGACGGATGGAGAATAGGCACCTTGTAAGACAGTGCCGTCCGCGGCTTTGAAACCGTCGGCCTACAGCATGGGAGCGTTCAATGATAGAATGAATCTTTTCGACAAACGTGAGCAGACACCTACGCTATTTTCGCTTGGCATCGCTGTTTGCGTCATTATTTTACCTCGGAAGATAACCTCGTGGCCATGTTAGGGCGAGGAAATCGTTTAATAAGTCGACGTTAACGTAAAATACCTGTTTTCTCTAGATCATTGCTTCAGACGATCCAGCAAGTAAGGCTTGCTTGATTCCCCCGGCGACGCTTCAACGGCTTCATCGCCTCTCTGCTCTCACGCTGGCAGCCAGGGCAGGCTCCTGTTACTTAAGCTTCCGGTGAAGGTATGCGAAAGGGGGGGGGGCTGTGCACATGGAGCGGTGGTGTCTCGTTAACCGAACCGATTCAATCTGATTCGCAACTCGAGACAAGTTAATCCCGTTCATATTTTATTGTGATAGGAATTATATGGACACTCCAGGCGCATTTCTGCCGTCGCAGTTGCCGTGAGGTTCGGTATAAAGTCCACGGGCGATAAAATCGTCGCCGCGCGCCGTATGCTCTATGTGCGAGTGAATGCGCACGAGGGTGAGCCGGCGATCGCGGCTGAATCTCGCGCATGCAAGGGCGGGAAGCGGGAAGGAAGCGCGTCGTCTTCCAGTCGCGCGCAACGCTCCGGAGGGTGAGTAGGCATGATGGTGGGGGAAGGGTTTTACTCCACGAAGCCCTAGTGACCGCTGGCGCCCGCCGGGTGGCAAGGCCCCGCAAGACTCCCGGGGGAGGGTAGGGAGTGGGTAGGCCACGTACTACGCCGCACGCTCCCGCCTGGGCGGCTGTATCTTGAAAGCCATATGCGGCGGGGACAGAGTCCTTGCTCCCTGCGCTGTGTTTTCGCGGCTTAGTTCGCGTTGATGTGAGCGTCGCGATCATTCAAACTGTATTTTTACGTCTCCGACTTTTGAGAAAGGGTGTCGCGTCATAGTGCCGTACACCAGGGAGGTCTTCATTACCACTGAATAGTTACCGTCGCTTAAAACGGACTTTTCGCGCAGATTTACGCATGCAGCGTGAGTTCAGACGTGTCGTTTATTGTTTGTTTGTTTGAGGGTTTTATTTCATTATTTTGCCGGATGCAGATTGCTTCTGAGAACTGTGGGGTGACTCATGCGTGATTGCCAAATGAATCACGCTTGAAACGAATATCTGTTTTATACCGAGTACATTTGTTTGTGCCTACTCATTACAATATTAATAAGCACTTCTTTATAAGCATATACGATAATGCAGAAACCGCATTCTTACCAAAACTTATCTTGGCGTGTTAACCTATATATATATATATATATATATATATATATATATATATATATATATATATAGTAACTGGATTTTTCAATGGGCCAAGCGTATTTAGGAAAGTCAGAAGCACAACTTCGCGGTTATCTTAGGTTTAATATTTTCCCAACAGTTTCGGTCGGTGGACCGACCTTTTTCAAGGGATACAGGAAAATCTTGCAACAGTCTTTTTATATCTTCAGGCAGAGAAAGAAGGCGCCAAAAAAAGGTGAGAAAGGAGAGATAGAGAGATATACGACAAAGTTGAACATGCAAAAAAAAAAAAAAAAAAGAGAATGGAGAGTTAAAGGAAAGACCCCAAGACCTGGTCGTGCCAGACAAAGCAGAGGGCAAGGTCGCTGTTAAGCGTGTTTCACATGCACAATTGACGGACACGCCTGTCATGTTTAGTTGAACATGCAAAAAAAAAAAAAAAAAGGAGGGCGGGAGAGTTAAAGGTAAGACACCAAGACCTGGTCCTGCCTGACAAAGCAAAGGGCAAGGTCGCTGTTAAGCGTGTTTCACATGCACAATTGATGGACACGCCTGTCATGTTAAAAAAAAAAGGAGAGAGAGAGAGAGAGTTAAAGGAAAGACACCAAGACCTGGTCGTGCCAGACGAAGCTTAGGGCAAGGTCGCTGGTAAGCGTCTTACACATGCACAATTGGCGGACACGCCTGTCATGTTAAGTTGAGCATGAAAAAAAGAAAAAAAAAAGAAAAAAAAAAGAAAAGAAAAGAAAGAAAGAAAGAAAAAAAAGCATGTTTGCATGTTTGCATGTTCAACTTTGTCGTATATCTCTCTATCTCTCCTTTCTCACCTTTTTTTGGCGCCTTCTTTCTCTGCCTGAAGATATAAAAAGACTGTTGCAAGATTTTCCTGTATCCCTTGAAAAAGGTCGGTCCACCGACCGAAACTGTTGGGAAAATATTAAACCTAAGATAACCGCGAAGTTGTGCTTCTGACTTTCCTATATATATATATATATATCCGGCCACGGCGGCCGCATTTCGATGGGGGCGAAATGCGAAAACACCCGTGTACTTAGATTTAGGTGCACGTTAAAGAACCCCCGGTGGTCCAAATTTCCGGAGTCCCCCACTACGGCGTGCCTCATAATCAGAACTGGTTTTGGCACGTAAAACCCCATAATTTAATTTATATATATATATATATATATATATATATATATATATATATATATATTAGTGTTAAAAATCATGAATGAAGAACTGTGGCTGCAATCCACGCTGTGCAGGTGGTTGGACAGCGAAGCAGCTAACGACACCTAAAACCATTCCCCATTAGGACGTCACTTGATTTCACACACGTGGCTCTACAAAGAGTGAAACCAGAGACCAGTGAAATGTACTTAACCACACACTTTATTATTTCACAATGACAATATATTCACGCTGTTCTTCTGGCGTCCTTTCCGTGGTCTACCCATGCTGGCCTGGAATGAACTGAATGAGTTGCTAGATCGTGGTGACGTCACTACCTGATTTCTATGCTGTTGGGTACTTTTCCACTTGGAGTAGCTTACGCAACCGTAATCTTTACCGGGAAACACATGCTGGAGAATGAACGATGTAACTACACCCACAACGACACCCACAACGATTACCCATTGTGACGTCAGTTGAATTCACACGCGTGGCTCTACAAAGAGTGAAACCAGAGACACTGGCTTCACGAGGGTTATGAATGACGTCAACCCCTTGCGAAGCAGCTGTAAAGCTAATCTTTACCAGAACGTGTCGGAGGGTGTTCCCATTATTCACACGCGCCTTATCATCCATCACGTGGTTGTGATGCTTGTTTTGTCGTTTTTCTTTTGAAAACTACTGCTGAGCTGTATGCTGTATGCCTGATTTTAAAGTAGATATGGTGTTTGTATTCAATTTTTAGCCTGGCGCTTTTTGCTTACGCCAACGACACGAAAACTTCCTTGGCTGGTATACAGCTTCGCTGTAAATTGTTGGGTCGAGACATCGTCAGTTTCCAAGCAAGTCACTGAAAGATAAAATCACTGGGAGGACCGGCTGATATAAAAATCAAAGTTCATCGACACAGCCACCGTGATATTCCTTGTAGAAGCTTCAGCGTGCGCGATCTGTCTGCAGTGTGCATCCCAAGTGAAGTCCACTGCGCCGCGTCTACAACGGTCACCGCGGCTTCACTTACTGCGTGTTTCACGCCGTTTCTGTCCGTTGTTGCTCAGAGTGGCCGGCCAAAATCGGCCGCGAACACGAAGGTGCAGCGGTGCCGCTGTCTAGATAGAACGGCGTCTACTCCCGTCGTTTGCAGTCTCCAGCATTTCGTAGGCGCGTGCACGTTTGCACTTTCCATCTGAATTCTGAAGCTACTGGCGCAGGCACCTTAACGGCGCCTGAAGGGAGCTGAACCATAATTAAATTGGTGACTGCGCAACAGTGAAATTTAGTTACAGCCAGGCGATCATAAATCGACTACGCCCGTAAGCCCAATGCTACGCACAATGACGTAAAAACCAAACATTTTTTTATACTGTGCACTCGCCGGTAAGAATTTTCACGCTTCCAGAAAAATATACGCGCGTCCCTTGCTATCACAACCGCGCCGATTAGGAATTTTTGAGCTCCATAGGGCCTGATACCCTCATTCTTGTGGGCAAGGCTGGCAGACAGCCTCTACAAGCTATTAAAAACATAAACAACGTTTTAAAGCCACAAAATGTGCGACAATAACCGACCTTTTACAGCACAGCGAAAGCTTGCGAAGCGCGTCTTTGAGCCCATAAAACCTATGTCGCCTCCTGGCGACCACTGTAGAAACTCGAGAGGTTCGGCGACGCGCTTGCGGCGCTCGTTTGGCCCCCTCTCCTATTCTACCACCGTGCTGCCTAATGTCATGATGCAGTACTTCGCTTCACCGCTCATAGGTAGCGACGCCATTCCTGTCAAGAGATAGCATATTTTCCGCGTTCGCGCCGACGTCAGATCTTGATGTAGACCCCGGCATAAAACACTTTCGCGTTAAAGGAAAATCGCAGTTCCGTCCGAAAGGTGAAGAATCGATTGCGATAGCAAAACAGTGGACAGCTATGCGAAGTAAGGATAGTAGTTTTGTAGGCTGCATAGCCTTCTAAACGTAGGCATACTAATTAAATTAACAAGCATGATGTCACGCGCGCGCAGGCAAACATGAACACATCTCACTCGATGAGCGCTGACACTCGATAAAGCGCTGGCGTGATCAAGAGCGGCTGCTGCAGCGGGCCAATTGACGTTCTTGCTGCCGCTCGCTTCAACGCGAAGCGGCGAGAACACAGCGCACGCAAATTTATCAGCCCTCGCTGCCCCAAGATAGCCTAGACTCTATACTCATCGCAGATCACTTTCGAGATAGGGCTCACGCGGCCGCGCTCAGTCGCGCCATGCGCAGCCGCAGCCGCAATACGTCCGCCGCCACAGCATTTCTAACTATACACTAACTATGCACGTCTTACCAATTCCCAGGAACATGCACCCAAACTTCCACATCGGATGGAGACAAGCCCGAGCGCAGGCGCTCGCGAAAAAGTATGGAAACCACCCCAATGTCTTGTACGTAGATGCGCCCAGCACCACAAGAAGCACCGCATTCGTCACCAGCGTAGTCGACAATCACGGGACCGAAATAAATGCATCGTTGGTTCCCAGAGAGAGCGCTGCGGAGGCAGAGGAACTAGCGATAGCGTTAGCCATCACGACGAGACCGCAGTGGGATTGCGTCATAGTTCTGACGGACTCTCAGACTGGCATGCAGAAATTACTCCAGGGCCAAATTTCCAGGGCTGCACATCGCATTCTGAATGGAGCGCACCAGCTGCCACCATACATACAAATCGTGTGGACTCCGGGGCATGAGTCCTTACGCGGCAATCAGCAGGCACACGCCTACGCCCGACCGCATGCACACCGGGAGCCGCGAGATGACCGCGCCGAGCCGTTCCAACCAGAGCCCATACAATTAACCTGCACTCACATCCTACAACACTATCGCCTTTCACGAAGAACACTACCCCCACCTCATAATGCTCTGACGCGAGAGGAAGCCGTAATATGGCGACAACTCCAAACACATATCCACATTTGAGTCATACACCCTGCGCTGTATTCCCATAAATGTCCACACTGTGATCAATGTGCAACACTTTACCACATGGTATGGGCTTGCGCAAACACACCACAGCTAAGACCCATAACACACCCCACCACACGGCAATGGGAGGCAGCGCTGTCCAGCTCCGACTCGACGGACCAGCTCAACCTGGTCAATCGAGCGAGAAGGGCAGCTAAGGCCGCTGGACTCCTGGACTCAGGGGACCACCCACTCCAGAGAGGAGGAGCTACCTACGCTCGCGTGCTCTTTTTATTAAAGTTTATTCTGTCTCTCTCTCCGCCGCCACAGCAGACATGAAAAATCATGGAGGAAGGAAAAAGCTGAGAAGGGGCCCTGACGCCGGAGGTTGGCGTTACTCCGCCATTTTGTCGTGGCAGATTCTCTTCTCTTGTTTACATTTCTCGCGAAACCACGCCGCGCTGCGCGCAACCGGGCTGCTCGGGCGCACGTGCTCCGCAGCGATCCTAAACGGAAAGATGTAATCGCGATGTGTCGTCGCATTACAGTTGTCGACGTCATGTTGAAAGAAGTTGATAACGAACTTCTCAAATTCGACCGTGCGGTCGAATTCTCTGCTTTTACCGGATTTTATGAAAATAAAGATGCTTTATCAGATAAGCCAAGCCAGTTGAACTGTTCTCACCAACCGCAGGTACTGCGACAAACAAGTAACTAGTTGAGCAACATGCGTTTTAATATGTACAAAAGAAAGTTGTTACTGAACACAAAGTTCTAAAGCCAGGATTATGCATTCTGGCATAACGTTCTACGTTATCATCGTTACTTATTATCACCCCCTGTCAAAAGCAGGAATACTGCACGACTGTCACTGACCTGCAAGGCGTTCATTGTACAGATTCTGAAACACAGTGGTTTCGTTCTACAATGGCACGCTACTATGATTCCGCCGAAGAGGGCAAAATTTACCACAGATAATCCTTAGTCCGTGGCCATTGCCGTGGCGCGGTACATTGCGCACAGTGTTGCATGCGCATTCAGATCACGCGTTTGAGTTTCTTCAGTCCCACCTGGCCACAGCAACATCCGGGAGAGCAGGGTCCAGATAAAATAGCGGAACAAAACACACAGATTAACGCAAGCCAGCCCACACGACGCCTTTACCACGGTACAAAAACGAACGGCACAACACGTGTGAGCGCACACACCATAACGAAGCCTCCATTGTGCCACGACAATATGGCCGCTACAGCGCAAAAATCATGAAAAGAAATAAAGAAAGACACCATGACTACGTCACCGTGACTACGTCACTTCCTCCTGCTGCTTGCTGAAGCTGATAATAAAGCTCCTTTCACGCGACTAGTCAATTTTCTTATCGCATCGTGTTTCTTCGTGTAAAAATTGAGCACAGCCGTTATCTGTGCTAGGAAATGCTAGGAAACGGGCCGCCAAGCGAACGCTCCGGTGCTAGTGCGCTTCGTCGAAGCTGATCATGCTCCACGCGTGTAACGAATGAGTACTATGATTATTCGCCGCAGTGTCTTATCGGCAATAGCGCTGCTGCTCTGCTAATGCGACCGGTAGCGGGAAAAGATCCCGACCGCGGCGGCCGCATATCGATGGGGGCAAGAACGCCCGTGTCCCGTACCTTGCGGGCACGTTAAAGATCCCCTGGATGTCAAAATTAATAGGGCGTACCCCACTATGGCGTGCCTCATAATCATATCGTGGTTTAGGCAGTGTAAAACCCCAGTATTTCAATGAACACTATGGTTGCTCCGCTCGCGTTGGATTCTCGCTTGGAGCGTGCGAGATGAAATTTGCACATCCATGGTCCGGTGAAAATGGAGGGCAAACATGATCGGGAAGTTAAGGGTTGGGCATTGAATTGTCCCGTGCGCAGCTTTGTTCCGTTCACCATAGCACGTGTCAAGTTTTCGCCAGATAGCGCATTGCAAGTGCTTTCTCTTTCTCGCGTTGTGCGCACTGCTTTCATGCTTCAGGCGCCTATAACTGGAGGGCTTCGCTGTTGATAGAGCACCGCGCAATAAAATGAGTAACTCTGTAAACGTGCGGCTGGTCACACTTCCGAGGCGTTCGATACTTAACCGTAGCGATAAGCACGTGATATTTAATTCCCAAAATGAACGCACATTCGATTCAACAGCATGCTGCGTAGCGAAGCAAGTGTCGCTTGCAGATAGATTGAGATACCTTGTGTACTGGTAGACTACTGTGAATAAGTGCACTAGTAGTGTGCACCGATGTCGTAACCGCCTTGTCATTTTTCTTTCCTGTTTGTGAACACCAGCTCCGATGAACTTTGGTCCACTCATATACGAACGTGTCAAAGATCTTTTTTTAAATACAATTGCTCGCGATATCGTGTCCCACCTTCCCAGTGGAGTGTGTCGTTCTTTCTGGGCCTGAAAACAAATTTAAACCAAATTGAATTGCTGAATAGCCTGTGAGGCGGTTTCTTTAATGCCAGATGCAAAAAAATATTTTTAGCCAATAAGAAGCTTGAAATTGTTAGAAAACTGAAAGTGCATTGTTATAGCAGAACAGTGCTTTAAATGAGAGAAATGTATGACTGCTGGTCGCAGGTTAAACAAACATTTTTTGAACAATGTCTTGCACGCAAGGTAGCGTTCCCTTCAGCACAAGTTTACACGAGTCTAGTCGTGATAAACAATACGGAACAATTCCTTTTTTTTCCACGAAGTAGAATCAATTATACTAGTCGCAGTAAACAAACAGGCAAGAAGAATTCAGATGTAATCCAAATGCTACTGTTAGGTGCTAACAGCAGCCATTGGTCCGGAAAGTCGTCTGCATTAGCCACCATTCAGTTTGCGGACTTTCTTTTAATCTGTTACCTTTTTGTCTTGCTACTGGAAAGAAAAAAAAAACGCCCTAGATTGTTTTCGATGTTATCTCGAATCGCTCGCTTGCACCTATATTAGCGTGAACCAGTGGGAGGACACTTGATATGAATGACAGCAGCATCTATGTGTGTAGCTATGCTATCGAGATATAAATGTTATTTTGCTGGGCCGTATGAAAGATGGCCGATAGCGCTTTGCTACAAATGGATTGATGGACTCTTGACGTTTTGAATATCATGTCTCCGTGAAACGGTGAGGTTCAAAGACTGTAATGAACCGGTGAACATTAGTGCACTAAACGTAAGCAAGATAAGTTTGGAATATTGGTGGTGCATAGGTAAAGAAGAACCAGCTGATGTCGAATAAAACTTGGTGTATTGGGTGTTTAGTTCTAGAGGCACGATATTATGACTGACTATAAATTTCAGTAATAAGTTTTTTACTAAGTAATTCACAGCACATATTGCAGTATTCCAATTGTAGCTTATCAGTTTGCAAAGCACATCGACTCGAAACGAGTTCTGAGGATGACACCGGTTTAGAGTTATGTGCCGTTAAAGTTGCGGCAAAGATGCACTGTTGTTCCACTTACTTCTTTAGTGCATTTCGTCAGTCACTGAAAATAATATCTCGATCGAAGTAACGTAGTCTTGAGAATTCGTTGTAAGTCGATATGCCTCATTATTTACTAGCTACAATTTGTAGATTGAAATATCGCATATGCCGTATTATTAATTTAATTACCAAGTTATTTAGAGTAATTACGTTATTTATCTAATTAAGCATTTTGATTGCCTGTAGAAGTAATATCCGCCTCATCCAGTAGTTTAGCTCAAGGGTTATAATTGTTCCAACTGCCACAAGCAATTCTAGAAAGCCCCCCGCCCCCCCCTCCCCCCATTTCCTCCGAAGCGCGCGCGACCAAGCCACCAGGCTTTCGCTCGCACCGACAGCATACAGCGCGCGGTCATGGTGTTATCGAACATGAACTTTATACGGAACATCACGGTGACGACGAGGGCGGAAATAGGTCTGCAGTGTCTATAAAGAAAACTGTACTTTATTTGAACGGATACAGCCGATTTGCTTCTGTAACCTGCAACTTACGAGGCCATGTCGCCTTGCCTACGTTTGAACAGATTACGCTGCTTGCGTTGTGATTTCAGTAATCGGAGTCCGGTGGGAAAAGTGCAATGATGAGGGGAAAGGACACACAGTCGAAAATATACCCTTCGTCCTTTATCCTGATGGTGGAAATCAGCTCACCATCCTGGAAACAACAACAAAACAACAAAAAGCGTCATTGTTGTCATCCGGCTATCTTAGAGGGACTAAAAACATGAAGACTCAGTTTTTTATGCCGCAACAAAATATTGATTTTCAGAAGTGTTTATATACCTGCAGCAGTTACTTCCAAAAGCACGTAGAAATGTTTTCAAGAGAATATTTAGATCTGAGCAATCCCTAAGAAAAAATAGGAGTCCCGATGGCACCAACAGTGAGAAGTGAGAAGGAGGTCTATATACTACCTCGCAAATTGAGAGAGCAGAACTGTGGGTGGTTTTCGAAGAAGTGAGTGAAACTTTCATTAACCATTTGCATTTTGACGTTATCACCCAGTGTGAAAATCAAATACTGCTGCAATATCTTGCTGCATCTGTGGCTGCTGCACGTCCTAATTTAGCTAGTGACAATGTGGTGCTCTCTTTTGGCCCTGGGCGTAGGTTCTCACAGCACCACTATAGCCTCTGAGAATGCGCTATAGCGCGCGCCGCCCGATCTGGGAGCCATGAATCCACTTTTGTGCTCATAGCAAGCAAATATTTAACTGCGCAGTGTAGGTTCCAGAGCTCCTAATAGAAAAATTTTATTTGCATTTCAATATTTAAAAAAGACAGAGGAGCCGCATAATCTAATAGAAGGTCACGTGATGGGGAATTGTATATTTTGGCGATATTATTGCTCTGTGAGCGCGCCAAATGGTAGTTTTTCGGAATTTGTTGCCAAGAATTCCCAACTTAAATCGTCGTTTAATGAGCAAAGCAGTTCTCGTTTCATCAATGCGAGACACAATCTTTCCATCAGCTAGGCTATCTCTAATCACATTCTGAGTTGTCATCATCATCTTCTCCAATTAGCCGTCTTGCGTTTGCTGAGTCCAACTTGCGCCTGCAAATTTCCTAACTTCATCAGCCCACCTAGTTGTCTGCCGTCCTCGACTGCGCTTCCCTTCTCTTGGTACACATTCTGTAACTCTAATGGAGCACCGGTTATCCATCCTACCCATTACATGGCCTGCCCAGCTCCATTTTATTTTCTCTTAACGTTAATTAGAATTTCAGCTATCCCCATTTGCTCTCTGATCCATACCAGTCTCTGTGCGATGAACCGTAGTCTGTCCCTTTCCGTCCACTTCAGGACAAATGTCTATCTCAGTGACATGCTATACTAGTCCTGCGTCAGTTAAAACCGCTTTGCATAGGTAAATTTTCTAATAACATCATTGTCTGTAAACTTGTACAACACACGATTGTGGTTTAGTCTTGCAAGCCGGCTGTTATCCGTTCTAGTGTTATATCCGTTCTAGTGTTATATTATCTGTCCAAATCCGCTTCTTGCCTCATGGAGAGCATTTACCCGCCTTGGATCGCTAATTCAAACGCTGCTTTCTTTTGATATCTTAAATGACTACTGGTAGGACATTTCAACTCATCGTTTTTCCCCAATAAATAGTGACAAGAGTCGGAGCACCCTAAATAATTTAGTAAAATACGTTCTTCTACGAATAAGTTTTACTCGCGGTAATCAGGAGGCGCATGCCTCATGACGTCATGGTACACTGGCTTGCTGCCATTTTGGCGATTGATGCGACTACCACAGGTGAGTGCAGTGAGGTGAAGCACGCACAACATTTAAATATTTTTTTAAGGAACAGCCGTTTTCCTACTTAAAGTTATCGCTTCGCAGCGTCATCAAATGATGGTCTGTGCTATGGTTGTGATGATATGCAATAGTGTCAATGGCGCCAAATCTGTAATTATGAATGGAGACATTGGTGTAGAAGAAAATCTCTTGTTTTCTAGATTTAATATCTGGTAAGTGTAGACCTTTTAAGAGCGACTCGTGTTGTAGACGTTGTACAACTTAGAAATATGTGTCGTTATCTCTTTGACATTACATTCCATCGCTCGTTGCTGTCTTTAGCCTTCTGGCAAGTTTATTTGACACCGTTTAATGTTGAGTTTCACAATGGCAGACAACAGTGATTATATACTACTTTTGTAACTGAACAAGTTGATATATTGTGAAATATATTTTCCTTCAAACAATGCAAGGTTCCGCTAGAAGCTGCTACCACGACTACCTTGACGTGTCAGTCACCCCTAGATAGACGTTCCGTCTATCTGCCCAAGAAAATCTGCATGCCCAAGAAAATCTGTAAAGTGAGAACATACCCCGCTACAGCGAAGGAAAATCTCCGCATCGATGTAAAGACTATTGTGTTGAAGGCTATGTACCATGAACCGTTAACATACGCATATGTGAAATTCTGTCCTTTGAAAATGTCGACGGTACATTGCTATTAATCCATACCTGCCAACTCAACCAAATGTTCCATAAAGTTAACGAGTTTAGACCCGGTTTTGCGAATGTTGGCGTCAAGTTTTATGACAAACCAATTCTGTTTCCGAGAAAGATGCCCTCGTGTCTCCTCATGTTGGAATGGTGCAAGAGGGCTCTTGCTTTGAACAAGTTTATACAGAGAAGTACCTCAAGAAGGTGAAATCGGCAGGAGCAATTTGAATGAAAAAGTAAAGGTGATCTAAATAGCATGCGGGTCTTGACAGTCTGTGCTATGCCATGTTTACTGCTGCTGCATGGTTGTGCAGAGTGAAAAGCTGAATTACGTTTCAGCAAAGGCACGTTTTAAAGGAATGCTTTATAAACAAAATTCTTCCTATAACTCCCTCCCATCCAGCAAGCCTTTATATATTTATTTTGCTGTCGTGTCCACGGGCGTTTTATGAGCTGAAACTTCATATGCTTGAAGGTATGTTAATGCACAGGTAAAACAATACTAAAAATAAAAAGGCATTTTCAGTTCATTTTTCGTAAATCACCGTTTTGACTTGAGAGTTCCTGCTTGACGCCGTAAATAAGAATTATTTATTACTTAGAGCACCCAGCCATCAATAATCACTTTTTCGCTGTTTAGTTGACAAGCGTAGACAATAGGCATTGCCGAAGTTTCCTCATGCCATTACGGGATACGAGCAACACTTAAATACAGCATCGCTATCGGCAGACGCGGTAGTGCATACGAAAAGTGCTTTTCGACAGCAATGCGGGAAGATAGCTTTCTAGGAAAGCACGTGCAATATAGAGACATGTCGCCTAATGTTTTGAGTGAAATATATCAAAACTGCTGCTAATCTTTCGACGCGTGCTTTTTTGACGTGGTTTTTGCACTGGATGGTTTCAGTTCTGCAGTTGTCACATGTTCACCTAAACGCATGATCGAATGCTTACGCCTCTTAGTTGTCTCTTAGTTTATTACTATCGCAAAATTTCTTACGTCGTTGGCCAAATATAAGCACGTGGACAAAAATATGTGGGCAGCTTGCACTAGTGGTGCAAGGCTGGAGTAAACAGCGGAGCTGCTGATTGACCTAGCTTCTTCCAGGTTTTACTAGCCTTGGCTAGGAAATTTTGGTAGGAAATGCTAAGTGCTGCTAGGCACTATATTCCAAATCGGCTCGCCGCCGACGCGCAGATTCTCGCTTGGCCGCACGACGCGCTTCAAGATGAGCGGCTTCTTCTTCGGGTGTCCGGATCTTCTTTGGTCGTCCCATGTCAAGGCTACATGTACTCGCCACAGAGTCAACGAGAGTTCTGCCGCCGTCGCGGCGGCTCCGAGATTTATCTCCCCGTTGACGTCACGGCCAAGCTGCGCCTCCACACTTGCCGGGGCGTGGCTGGTCGAAACCTGCCAAGCCGCCGCCAGGGGCGCCTCTTGCAGTCACGGACACTACGCGCGTTCGGCGCGAACGCAGGCAAACGGGAAAACGCGGATAGCGTCGGCAGCAGTTCTGCGCGTTGCCTCGTTGGTGCTGCTACAATTTCTTTATCTGCCTCTCTCTCGCTCTCATTTTCTCTTTCTCTCTCCCGAGCACAGCGCGCGCCACGCGAATGCTCTTCTTCCATCTCCTTAAGTCCCATGTCAAGGCAACATGTGCACAGCACGGAGAGAAGGCGGAGCACACGCCGCTCCGCGAGGTGGTTGCTAGGCAACGCGTGATGACGTCATCACCAGGAGCAGTTTTTGTTCGCATTACGCGGCGTAACCAAGAGCTTAAACAGCTCCGCTGTTAAAAGAAACGTCTATTTAGCTTACAGCTCATTAAAGAACCACTCCACGTCTGCGCTGAAATCAAAAGCATACTCTATTCATATGCATATGGGACAGGTCAAGAACGCCGTTGAAAATGTGTCCCTCAAGAGAAACACGTATACATGAGCCAGCGAATCGGCTTAATCATGTTCCTGCGTCGGATTTCTTGCCCCGAAGCCCTACGCCCTGTTAGGGGAGGTTATTTGAGCCGCAGATGTGATTTATATTTTGTTGAAGGGACCAATGAACTCCCATACAGCCTTTTTTGGCTTATACCAGCTGTGGCGGGCACCCTCACATATAAGGCAAGGGTGCCATCTAGGTACTTTGGGCTGAAGTTAAGTGAAATCCTTGGAATCACGCTCTATAATTCGCTTCTGCAGTGAGCGGACTGTTTCGTCTGCACAGTTAGAGATTTTGACTTTTCGTACGTGTGGTGCTTGACCACGGCGTGTTCACTGTTGCTGACAAATAGAGACCCTCGTCTTCATGCCGCTGGCTGTTTAATTGAACTATTTCTTGAAGCGCGGAGCGTAAATGTCGGCCCTATCAAGCATTTTTGGGAGGAGCCTCTTCTGGGTTCCTAACTTATCGCTGACTATATTGCATGCATCAATCGCTCATTGGCAGCCACGCATATTCCACTGGCACCTTCGGCCAGGGACGACAAGACTGCAATTTTCATAGCGAGACTTCCAGGTAATGCCACTAAACCTGGTTACAGTCACCTAAACGGAACGATAAGTCCACTTACCTCTATACATGACCTCGCGGTTACTCCATCAGGAAGTTTCAGTGACAAGTGGGTGGTGTATTTGTCGGGCTTCACGGGGCAGCGATTTTTCCAAGACTTGTTGAGCATTCCCTCTGTCACCGTCTTGCCATAACAAAGTCTTAGCTCCCTGCGTACGATAACATCAAGAACAATGAAGAAAACATCATAGTGGATTGCATGTTTTTTTATTGGTGCAAACTTTATGTCGGCGTAAAAATTTAGTTACATATTCGGTGATCTTACTACTCCACATAAAAAAAAACGCAATAAGCAAGGCACTATCAGGTTTCAGAAATACGTCCTTCTGAGGACTTAATGCACGAACAAACAAGCGACACCACTTGGTGTCACTCTGCTAACCCTTATAATAAAGTCAAATATTGTGCTATTTGGTTCTACATGAGTCAAATTATTACAGCGCGACTTCGCGAACGAGGAAAAAAACAAATAACAGACAAGGACAGCGCTTGTTCATGTCCTCTCTTCAGTTCTTTCCTCGTTCAGAAAGTCGCGCTTTGATTTTAATCTACTAATTTAATAAAAGTAACAAATGGCAAGACCACTATTGACAAAGGTAAGTATTAGCAGCACGTTACCCGTGTTCACAGAATTTTTATCCCACAATGTGTTTAAATTTGTCGGCCTCCATCTTGAATTTCGACTTTAGATAAGGTGCGACTGCACTGTGGAGATACAATCGTGGCATTTTCATGAAAACTGCTAATCCTATGCGCTAGTTTAGACAACACTGTAGAACACGCAGACATGTGCTTCAACGGGCCTGTTTTTGACTTGTGCAAAAAGTACCACACCGCGCTCATCTCAGGACGAGTCGACGCCACTAAATAAACAAAGTTTCAGAAATTAGAAGAATTGCTTGCTGAATGAAGTAATTCGGTGGCAACAGTGCTGATGATTGTGTTTGAACAAGTCGTACTTTGAACTTCCTAATGATTCATGTGTGACCTGTCATTCAGTGGCAGCACATTTTTTCTAGATTACTAAACAACACCGAGATGGAAACTTCACCCGAACAAGAAGCGCCTCCACCAGAAAGTTATGCAAGATTACTGTAATTTCTGTCAACATTAATGTTACGTCTGTGTTGTTTTGCAAGTTACTGATACCTTTTGGAAGATTACTGCTATGGCACCTATCATATTGCAGAAAAGTGTGTTCCATAAGGCCCGACTTTTTTTCATTGCCGCTTAGGAATGCTTGACTGAACCCTTTCAACTGCTGTGCACGTCTGTGATACTGAAGGCAATGTGGGCTTTTGTCGTACGCCCTCGCTAACATAAAAAAAAAACTGACCAAAATATCATACAGATTTAGCATGCATGAGAATAACCAGACCCCTCCAAAACACGGGGTAAAAGGCTGAAGAAAGCTTGGCTTTAATTATTTAGTGCCTGACGGTATAAATTCGTTGTACTGAAGGTATGTTGGTGCTGTTTGCTGTTTCACTGCAGTAATTCGATAGGGAACAGTGCCGGCGGGGCTGCATATCACCCAATTCGTTTATGAGTGCTGTGCTGTCTGTGAGCTATTCTGCAAGACAGGGGCAGCAGCGCCCCGTTCAGCAAAATCCAGCAGGGTTCGCGTAAGAAGCTTCGTTTTGAAAACACCACGAGCTTACTTTGGCAATGCGCTGTAGACGCACGAGAGCGGCGTACCGCTAGACGTGTTCACAAATATTTCCAGGACGGGACTGGAGCCGTAGGCCTTGAAGACGTGGAAGGTGGCGTCCAATTGCAGCCTGTCTCCCAACGTGGCGTTGCTAATGGAGATATCCTGGATCTGTACGATGGTGTCGTCGTCCGCTGCAGAATTCAGGCAGCGCAAGCGAGATGCTTAGTACATCGATTTATTCGTGGCCACACTCAAGGAACAAAGGTCGGGAGAAGCGATTACTTTCTAATAAAAGTTAAGCCAGCTCTCAACTATCTTAGGAACGCCCTTTTCTCGCTTGGCATTAAGTAAACGTAAGTAACTCCACCGGATCTTGCTTTCATTGTGACTATTTCTGGAACGGCGTATTCCGCCTGCAAATAAGCACTGTCCATTGTAATGAATGCAAAACTGTTGTCCAGTCACGAATCCCAAGACAAGCTACATAGCCAAGATGGCTTAAGCTAAATCGGGAACTAGACTTTTATTTTTTAGTGTTTTAGGAACCAGTTGTCCGATCTGGTTAATAAGCTAAAAGCTCTTCCTGTATTTCATTGATATGGCGTGCCAAATTGGGGTCCCTGTTGAGAATAACAAAACGAGCTACGTAATCGAGTTGAGCTAAACAAAATGTGGCACTATACTTACTACGGCATCTCGTCAAGTTGGGTGTCTGGCGAGTTGCTGCGGTTTGTTGTAGAACAGTCAGGATCCATAAACAGGTGAAGGTCCACATCAGCGTTCCCCTCGGCATGTTTAGAGCAGCCTAGCGTTGAGCGTAGCTCTGGCTTTTAAGCATACCTGTAAAGCGTATTTCTTGACCTCGTTGTAAACGGAGAAAAGTGGGGGACCCCCTTTCCTCCTTTGCAGCAGATTGGAAGGTGCGAATTCAGACAGCCTACTTCGGCTGGCCAGTAACCTCATCTGTGATGTTCTCTTACTGCTGCTGCAAAGTTTGCTATGCAAGCAAGCTTGCGATTTCACCAGGAAATTTATTGGACTAGCGAACGTTCTCTCTCGACGAGGAATATCAACCTCTGCCTTCTCATCAAATTCCTTAAAACGTGTTCGCCGTGGTTTTTACGTGTTCCGCGAGAGCGCTTAATGCGTGTTTCCTGCCATGTCGTATATTCTCTCGAATGTTCTTTTGAAAGCTGGCGCGTGCCTTACTATGCTAGCTTCACAATATGCTTTTCCATGCGCTAAACAACGCTGGGAAGCATTGAACTACGACCATAATGTTGTATCGCGCAATGGGCTTATTAACTAAGACTCATCAATCGTTGTTCACGCCTAAAAATGAAAGTGCAGTTGATTAGCTGCTTTTCTTTCTGTCTGAAATGTTCCTTTCAAATAATTCAAGTAAATCTGGCCCTCAAGCCATTAGACTGTGTTTTTGCTATGATATATCAGTAAGTGCCACTGCGCTCTTCCCTTTTATACATGTTGTGACCTGATAATAAGTGATTGTCTTTCTGTTTGTCTTTATTTTTATTTTTTGCCACATTTTCTCGCATTTTCTTTTCTCTTTCGTAATCGATTATTAATATGCGCGTGTTACGCACTCTATTGTTTGTTTACTCTGTTATGTGCTTTATCATTCTTTCTACCAAATATGACCAAACGGTTTTATGCAGGAAACACTATAGTTGTGATGTTTATGCCGCAAATGCAAATGTAGCACTTTCTTTTGAGATGTTTACGTCTTTTTCACTAATGCCATGTGTTTATTTAATGCCGTCGAACTGCTAGTGGAGGGATTGGCCTTTGCCAAGCTATTCATTAGCTGCCTCTAATCGACTACCACAACGCAACGCAAGCAACCATAGAGCACGATACACCGTGCATATACTCGTAATGTCTACTTGATATCATTTATATTTATATTAGCTTCACATATATATTGGATTCCAGCTGCTCGGTTTCAATGTGTACAATGTTGAGGTGAAGTATTTCTTGGCGCTGGAATTATTATACAGCACTCAGTGTTTGTCGCGTATTGCACTAAATATATATATTGGTGTCACTATAAAGCACACTGCCATCAATGTAAGATTATAGTAGTCCAAACGTAGATCTTATTATAAGGGTTAAACATATTGGTAACTTGTTGTACTCGCATTCTAAGATTCCCACTGTGATTGCCCCTCAATATTCACAACCTTGACGTGGAATGGCACTCTTTCAACAATAAGGACTTCCTTAATCCACATCAACTGAAAAAGCAAAAGACACGCAATCTAAAGTCTCTTTTTCATCCGCAACCTTGAGAGTGACGATAAATTGGAGATCCTGAAAGGGAAGCAGAAAAGACCATTAGCACATTGAGGAAGCTTAATGTATGGATGTAGCCGGAAGCGCAGGAAACGGCTAAAATTCAGAAAAACGTTCTGACGCTAAAACAATTGCTAGGTACAGATTCCGGCAAATTGTGACTTGGGACCTATTTTAATTGGATTCAGCAAATCGTGGCAAACAATCCTTATGAACAAAACGTTTCGTAAGCTGCGCTTCAGATTCAATGCTCTAGTACCAAATAACATTGACACACTACTAATGACGCCATGACGTGACTCGATGCGAGTTCGCACATCTTGCTGACCTGTGGTACCGCTGCTCCATTTCTTGTTGCCACTCGGAGGCAAATAAACACCTTTACCCTGGTATCACTTCATCACTGAATACAACACATTGAGGGCACTCGTGAACACTTAGGTGTCAGAAGCGGAGCAAATTCGCAAAGCTTTGCTGCTAATTTAGATAAAAATATTTTGCGATGTGAAGCGCCTAGCATGTACCCACCGATGTTGAGGGAAATACCAGCAGTTCATACGTCTGTGGGCATGAATATATGTAAGCCTCTCTGGAAGATACGGGCTTACATAGCGCTTTCAGAGGCACAAATATATTGCTGAGCATTTCACGATCAGAACAATCGCTGGTAGTCGTTGATAGCAATGAATATGTAATCTCAGTATACGCGGTGGCCTATGAAGATACCCGCGTTTTCAACAATAAGTAAAAAAAAATGCAACCTTTTAATGAAACTTCAACGCAAACAAAGCAACAGAAAGTACGGAGTATTTTTCAAAGTTAAAAATAAAACTTAATTTTATGGTTGATCTAGTGTAGTTGATACTGAAGATAAGTTTATAACTGCTGAAAATGGGAACTGCTAGGAGATGCGAAATGAAGCACCACGGGAAATGGAATACATGGCGTCCTTGACATCATTTGATATATGCTAACTTCAGACGGCACACTTACTTTTTCAGCTGTGGTTAGTAATTATGATCAAATCAAATCAAAGCAAACTTGTTTTATTTTTCAGTATGTATGCTGGTGGTCATTTCCAGCTAAAGGCTACATAAGTAGCTTAACGTTTCCAAAAGACCTTACAAGGCAAAACGCAATCAAGAAGTGTGTGCACAATTCACATCAGTAAAATGTAACAATAACAAAAAGCAAGTGAATTCTTGAAATCATAGAGATGTGAAGTGCAGTTGCCCAAGATTTCTTTAAATTTGTCCATACATTAGTCATGATGAGTCATGGAGGCGAGAGATTTGGAAAAGGAATTACACTCTTTACTGGCCGGGTTAAAAAAGAAAACGCATTAGATCTGTATGCGAGAACGCAGTTATAACTTTTCAGTCGCCATCAATATGTAAAAATATATTTGCTCATTTTCAATTAGTGCTGTTTTATAGTTGGTCGGATAATCATAACCCACATATGCCTAAAATTTGACAAGGTAATATTTCTAAATATTCTTTCTTAAAAACGTTTCAGAGCCTTTCGAATGAAGTATCAGAAGTTTATTGACAGAAGTTTTTTTTTTTTGTAACTGGAGGTTTTGTGCAATCTTACATACAGGACACTAGGCAAATGCACACCTTGTTAGGAGTGATCGAACAATAAAGTATTTCTTCCAAATTATGAAATAGCATTTCTCACAACGGGCCGTAGTTTTCTCATGGCAGTCGAAAGAAATTGTTTGTTTGACCTGGAGACTCAAAATTAGAATCGGCCAATAAATATTGTGTTTTCAGCAAATACTCTTGGCTATTTGCATGCAGTAAAGAGTTGTAAGCTTCCTGGTATATGGCTGTTATGTGCCTTTTAAATGCGAACTGGTCAGCTTTATCGCTTGCTACCCTGTAGTGCTAGAACGCATTTACGCCCATCGAGAAGATACCTGGGTAGCAATGATTACTGCTTCTTGCTCACATAGCAGGGCAGTATAGGGCAGTGATCTGGTGAAGTCTCTCCAGTCCACCCTTGTTAGCATATGGCGGGTGATTATAAAAGGCTTCGATTGATTCCCACAGCGTTTGAATTTGTTTCTATCAAATGTCTTATTACCAGGGTATTAGGTTTTACACCCTCAGCGCTAGATTTGAGTGCAGCAGTACTATAGCATTTGTAGTGATAGACGATTACATCAGAATCACAATGAACTTGGTAATCGAAAGCTTGCGGCCATAATTTGACAATTACTTCAACAAAGTTTCACTAACAATGTATTTGTCTAAGAAAGACGCACAGAATACGGCATCTGGAAGCTCTTCCTTCTGTCCCACGCATCATCAAAGCATCGATTATATTGCTGGGCATAGTAGTTGGCGTTATGTACAAGAAAGTTGAATAATTCATCTACGAAAAAAATTTTTCAACTTATCGATCCCAGTCAGATTTGCGTCTTCATGAATTGGCCTGCCGCCGGACAACCCACTAGAAAAACATGTTTAGGTCACGTTTGTGCTCACACTCTGCATATTTCCTCACATTTTGTTGCTCAGTGATAACATTTTCATCATCAGTGCGTTACAAAACGTTGCCTACTGCTTCAGCCACAAATGCTTTGCTCGCGAATAGTTTATGCCAGTGTAATATTCATGGCTGCTTTCTTTTTCAGTTACTACAGCACTGCAATTTTTTGACTTAATATGGAGAACCTGAAGTCATCTAATGACCAATGTATCGTTGAAATTATCTTCAGTCTTTGTGGAGCTTTGTTTGCATACGCCTATTCAAGAAATATTTTCCTGCCACCAAAAAGGAACAAAACGATGAATGAGATATCCGCGATTTCACGATTACATTAGTCATTATATGATAGGATGTCCGGCCCACCCAATACTGTAGGCTCTCGAAACCACATCAAATCTGCCTAATGCCCTACATAAAGACGCTGCTGTTTTTAACGTTGTAAGTGACGAAGTTTTAGATGCAGAGCATAGATATCCTGTCGTATATGCATTTGATCCCTTACGAACAAGCAATAACGTTTAAATCAATCTTGGTATTATTTTCTGGCATGAGATGACACCCTTCCCGAAGTCCCAAAATCCACGTAGTTGTAGCTGTCGTTGCACTGGATCGTCTTCATACACACTTACCATAGTTTGCACAGAGAAGAGTTATGACCTTATGAATACAGACTGGGAATCACAAGCATTTCCTTAAGAAATGGGAGGAGTTACTGCAAACAAAAAAGTGCACTGTGTGTAGGGCACTGGACATACATGGGTTAAGGAACCTAAAAAAGATGTTAGGCTGTATGTTTTCCTGATTCTTTCCACTGATGGCAAATCAACACTATTCCTAATGGCTGAAATGCTTGAATACAAAAAGACTGTTTGGTGATGAGCCAAGCTGCTTTTTGGTTGATGAGCCTATCTGATGAATCTATGGTGTTCAATTTGCTTAGAGTTATAATTGATGGCTGTTTGACATATATGAATATATATTGATAGTTTCTACTGCCTCCTCTTTATCAAAATTCGATTTGTTTAAGTGTAAGGATATTTAATGCCCCATGTAGTGAATCGAATTAGCTATGTTTATCTAAGAGTAATCTGATGCAAGATTACTGTAATCTCTGCCAACATTACTGCCTCACCAGTATAATTTTGCTAATTACTGTGATCTTTCGGAAGATTGTAACGCATGGCACCTATTATCTTACTTAATAAGGTGCCTTATAAGCCGTGCTTTTTTTTCATTAACTATTTCCAGGACAACTATGTACAGGACGGTAGTCGAGACCGTAGGTTTTGAATTCGTTAAAGGTGTCCCCCAGTTGCAGTCAGTCTCCCAACGTGCCGTTGCTAATAATAATAACCTGGATCTGTACGATGGAGTCTTCGTCTGGTGCAGAATTCAGGCAATGCAAGCGAGATGTTCAGTACATGGATTTATTTGTGGCCACACTCAAGGAACAAAGGTCGGGATAAGCGATTACTTTAGCATAAAAGATATGCTCGCGCTCACCTATCTTAGGAACACCTTTTTATCACTTGACATTAAGGAAAATTTTAGTAAGTGCATGTATTTTCCCTTTCATTGCTGTTATTTCTGGAACTGCTTATTCAACCTGTAAATAAGCACTCCCACTGGTAATGAATAATAAATTGTTGTCCAGTTACAAATACACACAAATACAAATAGGTGGCAGACCCCCTTTCCTCATTTGCAGCAGAGTGGATCGTTCTAGTTTGCAAGTTCAGGCACTTACGTCGGTTGGCCGGCAACCTCATGTGTGATGTTCGCTTACTGCTGCCGCAAAGTTTGCTTTCCGAGCAAGCTTGCGAGTTCGCCGGGAAATTTATTATCTAGCGAACCTGCTGTCTCGACAACAGATATCAACCTCTACCTTCTCATGAAATTCCTTAAAGCTTGTTCTCCACGGTTTTTACATATTCCGTGAGAGCGATAAATGCGTGCTTTTAGGTGTCTCGTATATTCTGTTGAGGATTCTTTTGAAAACTTGCGCCTGCCTTACTATGCTAGTTTGGCAACACTGCTTTTCCCTGCTCTAAACAACGCTGGGAAACATTGAACCGCGAGCTTAATTTTGTAAATGGCACAACTAGCTTATTGACTACGGCTCATATGCAGTATTATTGTCCACACTTACAATAAAGTAAGCTAGGCACACTACTTTATATGCGTGATATGTTCTTGTCAAACAATTTATGCCGGCCTGGGCTTTCAACCCATTCGGGCGTGTTAGAAGTGTCAATGCTTGCTTTTTTAATGCATATCTTAATGTGGGAATCAGTGATAGCCTTTTCACTTTGCCTTTCGTTTTCTTTTCTTGTTGATCGCCTTTTGGTGCATTTTCGTTTCCCTTTCGCATGCTTATTGTAAGGTGGACGAGAAAGACGATGACGCAAGTTGACGGTTTTTAGAAGTCGAGGAGCTAGGAAGACGTGAAAAATGAACAATAATGGCGACTGTGTGACATTACCTATGATTTAGGATGCTCACTCTACAAACTATTTAAAAATTGTGTGCATCTCCCCAGAGAACATTAAAATACGTTTTTCTTATTGAACCAAATAAATTTTTCGAGATTCAATGGTCAAGAATAAACACATCGTACAGGTTCTCTTTGTGCAGTTAAGAACATCCAATATATTTATACACCAGCATCGTCCCGAAAATTACTTCGCCAAATCTCACTATTCAATTCCACGATTTTTATCCGGAGAAGCCTAAAATGCTGCCCAGGAACACACAAAATATCTAAAGACTAAATGCATAATTGCTACTTTGGCGTCCTTGTGTGACCAGAGAGCAGGAGTGAGCATATTCTGTCCACACTCTGGCAGGTCTTTCTCTTTTTGAGTTCCTACTCTTACACCTATTTTCAGGCCGAATTATTTGCCATAATTCTAGCCCTGTGCAAGCTGCCCTCAAATGAATCGATATTCGTTATTTTAACAGATCTGCTATCCGTGTGCTGTGCACTTACTGTGAGAACAGACTCTAAAAGATTGTGGGCATTTGCTGGTTTACTTCCTCAACGTTTACAGGTAGTAAACTTAATTTGTGTGCCGGGTCACTGTCGAAATTAAATTAAACAAAATGGAAGACTCTCTTGCCAAACCTTCCCTGGATGGCCCAGTAGTTTACGCTTTGCCGGTTACGGCGTATGCTACTTGAGCAAGGTACAGAAAATTATGTCTTAATCAAACGGCTATAAAACCAATAACACTACTGAATCCGAGCTTCCAACACCTGCAGAGAGAGGCCTTAGTCCTGCCGTGGACATCAATATAGACTGATGATGATGATTGCAGCAACGTTTTACTTTTCACGCTAAAATGATGTGTAGTTGCGAACGGCGTCAAGTCACTTGGAGCTTTTGTGACACTACTGCTTACCGCAGCGTAATAGGAGTTCTTCCACCAAATTTTCTTTCGGCTTTGATACAGTCCTCCACTTCTGAGATCTTCGGTAGTATTAAGCTGTGCGCACAATCGTCTACCGCAAAGCAACGCAAGCCACCAGAGAGCACCATACCATGCGTATTCGTGATGCTTATAACCTGATTTAATGACTTGCTGCACTACAGTTTTGTTTGAGACTAGCTTCATATTGGCGTCCAGGATCTCAATTTCACAGTATACGATGTTGAAATAAAGAGTTATTTTGCCGCAAAATTAGGAGAGAGTACTCTGTATTTATCAGATATTGTAGTAAGTTTTTATTGGTGTCCCTAAGAGCACACTGCTACAAATGTAAGACTGCATTATTCTGAGCGTAAATGCTATTTATGGGTTAGACATTTTTGTCACTTGTATTCGTAGTCAGGTGAAACACTTTAACCTAGAATAACATTTTTTAAAGGGAGATTACTTCCTCAGTCCACATCAATTGAAGCAGGGAATGACACGCATTCCGAAGTCCTTCCTTGATCTACTATCTTGAGGGTGACGGTAAATTTGCCATCCTGAAAGTGAAGATAAAACAAAAATCAGCCACTTGGTGTATGTTAATTTTAGGTATGACTGAAAACGAACGTTGAAAACAGGGACACTGTCCACAAAAATTGTGTGTCCACAGGCAAGTAGCACTCGTGAACTAAACGTTTTGTGAGTCCCGCCGTAAATTCAATGTTCTAGTAACGAAGATTATCGATACACTAGTCAGGTCGCCATGGCGTGGCTCGGACAGAGTTTGCTTCTCACTACCACATGAAGACCCAAATAAACACTTTTACTCGAGTATTATCACTTCAGCACTGAAGGCAACACACTGAGCGCGCTCGAAGAAACTTTGGCGTGAGAAATAGAGCAGATATGCAAGGATTTGCTGCAAAATTAGATCATATATATTTCATGATGTGAAGGACGTAGAGTGTTCGGGCCTGCGCTGTGGGTAATTCCAGGAGTGCGGACGTTACTGGACATAAACAAATGTAAGTCATTTAAGAAGACACAGGCTTAGTTAACGTTATTACTGAGATCTTCCGGAAGGATTTTGAATACAGTGAAAGTAACAAAAACATAGAACCATGTCTCGTAGTCGCTGATAGCAATGAATGCGTCATCTCAGTATACGCGATGGCATATGCCCAGCTCCTTGTTTAGAACGATGCTTAAGAAAAAAAAATCTACGCGATCTTGTAGTGAAATTTGAACGCCAAAAAGCTACAGTAAATGCGGTACGTTCTTTTTTTTATTGCGATAGCAATTATATGGACACTCAAAAGCAGATTTCTGCCGTCGGCGTCGCCGTCGCCGTCGCCGTCGCCGTCGCCGTGAGGTTCCGTATGACGTCATTTGGAGATGAAATCGTCGCCGCGCGCCGAACGCTGTATGTGCGAGTGAAAGGGCGCGAGGGGCGCGTCTTTCACGGGGAGTGAACGCACGGCGGAGAACAAACGCGCGTTCTGCGCCGTGCTCGCTTAAGGGCTGCAGAAGTAGGCGTCTCTTTTCTCCTTTACAATCACCATATATGTAGAGCAAACGCGCCTTCTTCGGACGCGCGAGAGGCCGTGGGGGAGGGGGAGGGAAGGGAGGCGACGTTTAGCTGCGGCACCAAGTGCCTATTTATATCAGAGGCTCCAGCAACAGTCACCAACGCCGCACGCATTTTGAGCTAACGCGGGCAAAACGCCGATGGCGTCGACAACAGTTCTGCGTGTTGTTGCTACCAAAGCCGCTCACCTTACTTCGTATGACATTGCTGTGTTGCTATCGCATTCATTGCTTCGCCCTTAGGGCGAAACTGTGACATTTTTTTAATGAGAAGTAAAACATAGATGATTTCATGATTTACCTATTCTAATTAACGTTAGAGATACACTTTTAACTGCAGGAAACTGAAATTACCCCCACATGTGAAATCAAGCACCACAGGAAAATGAATATGTGGCACCCCTGATAATACTTGGCATAACAAAACCTTAAAGGGTGCACATATATCTTCATCTGTGGTTAGGTAATTTATCGTGGCCTAAGAATTCTCTTTGTTTGTCCATGAATGGCGTCATAGTGAGTTATACAGCCGTCAGATTTGGGAAAAGAATTGCACTCTTTATTGGCCGGATTAATTGTAAAAAGAAAAGTGATTGACATCTGTGCGTGCAAGGGAAGGCTGAAACTTGAAGTCGTGATCAATGCACTCAAATTTAATGTACACTGTTTCATATAATGATGTTTTTTAGTAAGCTGGCTTATGGTAGAGTTTGGAAAAATTGTTACGCGTGATGTTTTTCTTGTAGTTTGCAGTGATGGCACATCGATACCATTTTAAGTGGCTAAAGTGCTTGAACGCGAAGAAAACTCTTTGGTGATGAACTTGGCTGCTTTTTGATGATGAACCTAACTGATGTACGGAACGCTTACAATTTGTATATTAAATATGATTGGTGAGTTCCCAATGTATATGAAGCACGTTTTAGTTTTGTTTGTATGACAGTGGTACAGGCAAAGTTAGGTGTCTGGTTAGAAGGACGGAGGCTCCGACAAATGGGAGAAAATATTTTAGGCGTGCTGTTAAAAATGAAGTCAATATGTATTTGTCATGAATGGCTTGCAGTCAAGTGAGCACCTATGTACTGTAACGGTTCCACTTCCTCTGCTCTATCAGGATTGCGTTTTCTTTGTGTAAGCGTAAGGACATTAGCAGCCCCGTGTAGTGATTGTCGTTACCTTTGTTTTTGATTCGTTAATTTGCATTTGCCACTCAGATAACCATTAAATAAGTTTATCCATGTCATTTTGTAACGCTAGGTATTCACTAATATCATCTATGAGGTGACATATAACTGAGTCATTTAACTCAGGCGATAGTCTTAACGGTGTAACTTAGTCAACTCAGTCAGGACGTAATAGTTCAGTGGAAACCCGCTAGCTGGAGAAAAGTTATTAAAGGGGAAATGACACATCCACCCAATCGTAGCAATCGTTACAAAGGAAACCCATACAGGTTCCTTCGAAACAAAAGCCTCGCAGTTGAAGAAAAATTCATCCTGGTCCGGGACTCGAACCCGGGACCACCACCTTTCCGGGGTAGCCGCTCGACCATCTGAGCTAGCCAGGTGGCTAGCAGATGGCAGGGCGAAGTCGAATTTATCGACAACTCGAAGCAAAGACAAGTATTTGACGCAATAGTTCAGCAGAAACCCGCTAGGTTAATAACTCAGTGTTCGCAACGAAAAAATGACAAAACAAATTCATTACATAGTTTGCACTTGTCTTTACTCAGGCGTGTAGCAATCGACGCAATTTGAGCTCCTTTTTCCTAAGCAAAGTTGAGAACAATCTCATTTTAGCCCAACCTAATTCCAGTAGTGCGTCCAAAAACATCCAGTAAAATTAGTCGAGAGTGCCAACTTGAACCTTGAAACGTCTGCTTGAAAAAGCGATAGCTCATTTCAGTATTTATTTTTCAACCATCAGATCACAGCTATGTCGCACATTTTATTGTATTTTTTGCGTAAATAAATTGTGCAGAAAAGCCGACGAGAGCTTCCACCTCTCACCTAAAGACAAATACAGGTGAAGCTAACATTTTACGTTAGTGCTTGTATGGAAGACGCGGATATGAAGATTCCACTCACCTGAACGCACTCCCTGGCTAAACTGATGTCAGGAATGTAGATGGACAGGCGTGCAGAGTATTTGCCCTCTTTAATGGGACACGTGTTCTTCCAGTCTGCCGTCAACTCTTTCTCGGAATCCGTGTTACCACCACAAAGCTTCAGTTCTCTATTATTCGGAGGAGTCGGGATAAACAAGCAACATAAAGAACAGGCAGCCCAAACTACTTTGTAAGAAATGGCAATATCTCTTCGATGAATGGAGGTACCATTCGTGCGACCTGAAGGAATCTTCCTATTCGTCAGCTGTCAAAACGTAACTTCGACGAATTGTGCAGTTGTAAAGCTGCGACACATTTATACTGCACGTTTTGTACATGCCTTCCCTTGAACGGCTGGGCAAAATTTCTCTTATTCACAAACGCCTACCTCACCGTTAGCCATACATCGTCGATAAGTGTTCCCAAACTTTCCACAACGGAGGTCGAGAAGACTATAGATGTTTGTCTCCCTATGTATAACGTTAAATCTTGGCAGCACCGCACGTGTACGTCATCATCTGACATTATATGACATGGTAAGTATGGCGCGATGGGCCCGCCTGTCTCAGGATTGAACGTTAAACACGTCCTATATTCCTTTGTTTATTTAGCGATGATCATGTCAGCATCTCTGCCACATACAGACACCATGGTAGATCAGCTCAATTCATTATAAAAATTGAAGAGTTTCCCGCCCTGCCATGAGTTTCTATTGAGCCTGATGTTGTCGCAGAAGTTCTCAATCGACACCATTGCTAACAGCTTGCCGCCAAGATCACATGAGATTAGATAGCTGGTTCACCTCGCTCCCCTGCTCCACCTGCAGCTGTGGTTGTCCTGCGGCACCAGTGATTGCAGAGCCAGACTAAGAATCAAAACCGCTTAGGCTCGGTACACGCTCAAGGGTTTCGTTTTCCCTTAAATACTTTACTTCTTTATGACGTCTCTCATTTTTGATGCTTACCGCTGTCGTGACAGCGCGCCGACATAACGTAAGATTTCATGCTACTAGAGCTTTCAACGCCCCTCCAGATCGTCAGAGGCGATAGCGTGAAAACTTTTCTTTCTGAAAACCCTTCTGACACGGCTTAACAACGTCCGATGTGTTCGTTACGGCAAAGTCTCGCATGTTTCGTGCTCGTTGCAACACTTATGCAGATATCAACCGCTTGAGCTAGTGTCAAGGTACTGACGCAAGCGGATTCTGCAGTGACGTCATTGACATGCTGTTATGGCACTAAGGGGCTATCATAAATTGAAGATGAAGTGACTAAAACGTTCATGTTTTTTTTATTAGCACACCGCGTGTACAATAAAGGTACGGTGCACGTTCGTTTGAACTTACAATATATCCGATAATTTTGTAACACTCTTTCTACGGCTTATAAATGTACCAAAACGCTGCTAAATTGATAAGCGACATGCCTTCACAGAGTTGCCGAAGGCTTACGAAGTAGTGAAACAATTGTGCCAGTAAAGGCATGCATGAAAATGTGCCGAAGACTGCTCTGTAAAACGACTGTGTACGTTAAAATTGCTTGGCTGAAGCCCTACACTCCAGCGTGAACTCGGGTGGGTGCCTATACAACTCTCAAGAACGGATGCTGCGCGGCTAGTTCAATGACTTGCTCGCCACATCACACTTCTACGATGGAATTCACCGGGTTTCAACTCACGCTTGCACTCTCTTGACCCTAACTTGCGACTTTGCCGGCCACCTGCACTCTCCCATCGCAAAATAACTTTGCTGTGTCGCATTAAATTTCTGTTCATTCCTAAAGGGAATGGCCAACAGTGCGGCTTGCAATTAGTGCGGGTGTGATGAGACTCTGGAGCACCTTCTGTGTCATTGCAAATCCTTTGACGCTGAACGACGTACTCTACAAGCTCAACTCAGCCTATTAGATAATAGAGTGCTCTCGGACTAAAATATCCTGGGACCATGGCCTATCCATTTTTGCACGCGAAAGGCCACCTTCTTCACTTCTTAAAGGCGACTAGACATGATCAGGGGTTGTGACAGTGGACATTCCTCTGCGACAGACTCTTTGAGACTGACTATTATTTTTCTTCTCGGTCCTTATCTATTCTTCCCCTTTACACCTCCCCAAGCGTAGTGTAGGCAACCGGGCACGTCCTTGGTTAACCTCCCTACCTCTCCCTTCTCGTTTCTAACAGTTTCTCTTGTAAGGTCACCATTACAGACTGGTGAACAAAACTACCTAGACAAATAGGTTTCAGTCCACATAAATTTAAAGCATGCCCGTATATTTGACATTGCGGCTATGGCGCGCCCTCAGCACTCGTACTATTACTGTCGCACCGACAGGATAACAAGGGGAAGGCTATTTGATATCATCTCAGTCAAAGAACTTTATTGAAATGTCCTGCGAGTTTGTGGGACGCGCAAATGGTCCCGCCTAGGTGACAGCCAGGAGTTCTTGCGTTCTGGCCGCTTCCTCGGCCCGCTAGAAAGCCCAGAGTTGATCTTCAAGGGCAGAGCTGAGCAACACAGTCCACCAGCGCGCGCGAAGGCGATCGCGAGAGGCTGCATATCCATTATTATTTGTTAGGCCTCGACATTCCCATAGTGTGTGTTCCAGAGTGGCTCTAGAACCACAGTTGAACTTATCTGTCTTGCATATGTCTGGGCAAAGGAGGTGTGAGATCACCGGGTTCGGATACGTTCTCGTCTGTAACTGCCGCCATTCGACAGAGTGCTCTTTGCTTAGCATTTGGTGAGGTGGTGGGAAAACGCATCTTTGAAACTTGTATGTGATGTCAATAAATCTGGTCATACGATCCTCCCATTCCCACTCCACTCCATCCTCGTTCTCGGGAGACGCTCAGGTGCCGCTCCTATTATCGGCCGTGACGCAGTCCGTAAGCCCTCGAGTCTGTTAAGTTTTAAATAAAAGGATGCTTGGCGAGTCGTTAAAGCTTTCTGTATAATTTTGCAAGAAAGCGCGAAGTAGACATCACACAGAGAGTGGGAACTCTCCTTGTGCAACTGCGATTTCGTAGAGTGGCACTTGCGTTAATGTCGCATTCTCAGCGTGATTTTCACAAAAATATATTGGCTATTATGCGTCCAATACACCGAAATTTTTAATTAGGCAGTCTGTGTATGGTTCACAGGCATGTATCAATGAAGTCTGCAGGCCCTGCATGACACTTTCACGGATTTGTGGTGTCACACATCTGTATATGTATATACTTTCCTACTACTTTCCTATATATATATATATATATATATATATATATAGATATATATACAGGAAAGTAGTCTTCGATATGTCTGTAGGCATTATGTATAAGCGTCCATGGTCGGGAGCGGCAGCAGATGCAGATAAAGAATACCATGGTTGTCATGGACGGGAATAAGATGAATTCGGAGTACATAGATCGAATATGGCGACGAATTGATTATAATATACGCTCGAAGGCACCGAGCTGTCGGCGGCTTCTACATTACATACCAACTGACGAACAAAATACCTTAGAATCTGTTCGATAGCTTTCAATTACCTCACAAATTTTAAAGCCGGTCATTCACATGTAGGTAAGAGCTACTATTGCATCGGGCAGCGTTCGAAAAGTAATATCATTGCAAACTCACTCTGGGAAAATCAGGTAAGCGCACTGCGCTGGCTGTCCGTCAGGTCTCGCAAAAGAGATTTTCAGGATGGGATTGACCCCATAGGTATGCTTTACTCGAGCTTCGACTTCAAATTTCGCTGTCTTCCCGAGTTTAGCGTCTGTGATTTTGACATGGTCAATCGATATGATGGAGTCGTCCGAGCCTGGAATCACGTGACAGAGAAAAATTACACAGTCAAATTAGCTTCCACTTGACAAAAGTCGCAGTTTCGGCCGAAAGGCTAAGCATCAATTGCGATAGCAAATTATTGGATAGTGATACGAAGTAAAGATAGTAATTTTGTCGGCCGTATAAGCTTGTAAACATTTGCCTACTAAATAAATTACTAGCATGGCGTCACGCGCACACAAGAAAACAGGCACACAACTTACTCGTTGACCGCAGACACTCACTGTGAAAACGCTGGCGTGAGTAAGCGCGGCTGCAGCGTGAGTAACCGCGGATGCACGGCGCGCTGCCTTTCGCGTCAGCGAGAACTAATCGGCTAGAACAAAGCGCACACAAAGCTATCAGCACGCGGGGCTCTTTGTTCTCATCGCAGATCACTTTCAAGACAGGGTCCGCGCGGCCACGCGCTATCGCACCTTACGCAGCCGGCGCCGGTGTAGAACGAGCCACTCCCCCCCCCCCCCCTCCGGTGCCTTGTGCGCGATAGAAGACGACGCGCTTCCTACCCACTTCCCGACTTGCGCGCGCAAGATCAAGCCACCGTCGTTGGCTCACCCTCGCACGCTTTCACGCGCACGTACATCATATGGCACGCGCCCACGATGTTATCGCACTTGGACTTTATACGGAACATCACGGTGACGCCGACGGCCGAAATGCGCCTGGAATGGCCGTATAATTTATATCGCAATAAAATTCGGGGCGGTCTGCTAAACATTCAGCAGCCGTGCATTGGTTTGAACTACCTTTGTTGGAGCTCCATAACACTTGGCTTGAGCCAGTTTTATCTATCTCGACTGATAAGAAAGGGGAAAGCGGGCAAGTATGCCTACAGCAAACTGACAAGACATGCGCTAATTACCAGTTTCTTAATGAAGTAAGGTGTTTGTTTTGAAGCTAAGACGCTGTAACATAACGGAATAAAAGAATTCCAAATAAATACGATTCAAACACAACAGACGTTGATCAATTGTACGAGGCCCTAAACAAAACTACAAGTACACAAGTCTCAACAGTAATTTTAAAAAGCTGGTACTTCAAGTCTGCACACGGATGTCTGCAATGCGAGAGCAGGCAGACAGTGCGTCCGTATAATTATTATCTCTCGGCATCTGCATAAAGTTACTACGTAATGGCAATCTGACAGTTGTTACATTACCTATGCTGCTGCCTAGTGCAACTCTCAGTCTTCCTACTGCTATCTACAAATCTACAGCGTCACCCATAGTCAACCAGTCCAGAACAGGTTAATTGTTTTTTGTTTACTGCTCTTAAAGAAGAGACGTATACATCACAACTATCGCTACATAAGGCACCGTGCAGCTTTCGCTATAAAACTCTCCACGCACACTGACCACGCACCTCGCTATACAGCCACGCCCAAATGCACATACCTTAGCGAACCGCAGCTACCACTGTGTCAGAGTCACCTCTACGCAAAGCAGCGCGTCGGAGAGCATCGCGCCATCTAGCGCGTCCACCGCACACCAGAACAACCGCCGCCTTTTTAGTGTCACGTGCCTGATTACGTCGTACCACTCCACTGCCTCTTCCTTCCCTGCTCCGTCACTTCCACGCAGCCTGCGTCTTTCTGGCTGTTTAAATGAGTTATTTCCTACCAGATTCTTTGGGCGAAAGATTTGAGATGTGCAATGATATTCAGACTAATCGCTTCTGCAATGATTCACTATGAGCTAACAGAAGCGCCCTAATTGCACAGACAATGCACGAACAACTTCTTGTTGTGTTCCTCGTGTACATTTCAACTGAAAAAAAAAAAAGATGACAGCCTAGAAGCGAATCAAATTTTCTGTACCGTTTCAGGGTTCCAGTTATGATCTTTTAATGTCTTTCTGACGGAGATTACATTTCACTGACAATTTTGAGTATTAATTTTACAACATGTTCAATTTCAGTGGCCGAATTTCAAACCAAAAAGAAGCAGAACAAACACGGATAACATGGGTCTCACCTTCACACTTCCTTACATGCGGTTCCTGTACGGATCCCGCTACAACCAGGATAACAAAGGCCAGAAAGCCGAAGCAGGTGATCGTCAGCGTCTTCATAGTTCCCAAAGGCTTCGAGAACGCCGAATGGCAGCATTACATTTCCTTTTTATACACCGCTGTTATATCTCTTGAAGTACAGATACTACTGGAGGAAGTTAGAACCCCTCATCACACGCTCTACTTCCAGTCAAGATTTATGCACACATCAAGGTTCATGGCCCTTCCGCTCCCAAGTTGATAACTGTACCTGCAATGCAGCTGTCTGTAAATTATAGCTCAATATTTCCAGGATTACTTCCATTTTTGCCTGCAAGGTTATTAGGCTAGTGACCTGCAATGCTAGTCCAATGTTATACGATATTCAGGAAACAAATATACAGCATCGACAGACCGCGCTAACATTGACTGCAAATCCATCTTCGTATTCACAGCGATTTTAGAACCGCAATTTCTTAATTGATGCAAATGCTAATATCGAGAATGTTCGAGAATGCCGAATGGCAGCATTACATTTCTTTTTTATACACCGCTGTTATATCTCTTGAAGCACAGATACTACTGGAGGAAGTTAGAACCCCTCATCACACGCTCTACTTCCAGTCAAGATTTATGCACACATCAAGGTTCATGGCCCTTCCGCTCCCAAGTTGATAACTGTACCTGCAATGCAGCTGTCTGTAAATTATAGCTCAATATTTCCGGGATTACTTCCATTTTTGCCTGCAATGTTATTAGGCTAGTGACCTGCAATGCTAGTCCAATATTATACGATATTCAGGAAACAAATATACAGCATCGACAGACCGCGCTAACATTGACTGCAAATCCATCTTCGTATTCACAGCGATTTTAGAACCGCAACTTCTTAATTGATGCAAATGCTAATATTCGAGAAGCATGACTTTCGAGTATCGAATATTCTTCTCATTTCTAAAGAATGTGAATGTTGCACTGCTAAGCCCGCGATCGCGCGGTCAAATCCCAGCCACGGTGACTGCAATTTGATGGGGGTGAATTGCGTGAGCGCCGGTGTACCGGGCATCGCGTGCACGTTAAGGAACCCCAGGTAGTCCGAATTAATCCGGAGTAGCCCACTACGGCATGCCTAATAATCATATCGGCGTGATGGCACGCAAAACCCCTGAATATATTAAATGTGAAAAATAAAAGCTGTAAGGATTTCGCTCGAAAAGAAAAACAGTGTTTATGTCTATCATTTGTACTGCAATTTTCAACTGTCGATGAGGACAACTCAGGATTTTGTAATTGGGTAACAATGGTGAATCACGTGCACGAACATAATGAAACTGATAAAGCATAGGAACTGCACGTTACCTGATGCACGTAGTGCGCTTTTTTCCTTCCCGTAGAGCATAATTAAGCAGCAACGAGCTTCGTTTTATGGTGTTGTAAAGATTGTCTAAAAAAACACTCAGGAGTTTTAGCTACGCCAAAGAGACCTTAAGGCGAAAGCTGTAGTCATGCTCATGACTATGACTGCGACCATCAACCTTTAGTCTTTTCCTTCAATTACTACCACATCTGAGCCCACTCCATTTGTTTTTGAGTGTTAATCTTCTTTCGCTGAGTCATTGTCATTGTTGCAGAGTCATGCGCATGACTATGACTTATACCATCATCCTTTACTGTTTTTCCACTTAGTAGCCATGTCCGAATCCATCTAAGTCGCTTTTGAATGTTAATCTTTTTTGCTGAGTCATTGCCTTTTTTGCTGAGTCATGCTCATGACTATGACTTCTACTATCACCCTTTAGTGTTTCCTTGACTTAGTGACCACGTCAGAACCCATTCCGGGGGTTTTAGTATTAATCTTTTTTCGCTAAGTCATTGTCATTTTTTGCCGAGTCGTGGTCATTATTGAGTCATTACTGTTTTCTGCTGTAATTATCTTTACTATCATAACCATAATTGCACCCATTATTATAATTAATTCTTGATTCCTTGCCACTTTGTTTTTTTACCCTTTCTCTGGCTTTGTCATGCTCATTATGATAATTATTTTAATTACTATCATGGTCATTTACTGTTATTTATATTCCTCGTGTAATTGATATATAATGTTAGGGAGTTTGTAATGATCTTATTGAGTTATCGATTTTTTGTACATATTGTTCACCAATTTTTTGACCGATTTTGGCTATACTTTTTCAAGGTCACCTCAAAACGAGACACATATGGCTTTCGCCTTAATAATAAATTGATTTGCCTAACTTGAGAAAAAAAATTGTAAGCTACATACTGACAAGGAATTCTTATTTATACATTTGAAACTACTGATCAAAAGTCAGCTACTCAATAGGTTCTTAAAGCAACTACAGCTCAGCAATCGCGGCTCAGTACTATTACAATGGCTCACGTGCAGCGGCACCAGTCGGAAGAGCCACCCCTTCTCATATTTCTCCCTGTAGAATCCTATGAGTGTTCTCATTTCTTATATTCGATGAACATAAATGAATATTTGGAAATTTCGAATAGCGAACTGTTAAACTCCATACGAATTGAATAGCAAATACTATCCAATTGGTATTCAATATTTCGAATATTCACACAGGCCCAGCGATTGACTTCGCCAGGGTTATCACGAAACTTTCGTCATCTTCCAGTAGCGCTGTAGATGTCTGACATCACGTGCAGTATTATATCTATGTACTTGCGGTTTGTAGCTTACAATATTCCTCGAGTTCTCGCAAGCGATATTATTAGACCATTTGAGGTCGTGCTCTGGGTTAAGTAGATGAATGTGTTCCAATAGCTCCTCACCACTGCACACCACCTCACTCCCTAGGTTACTTTGCTTACTTCGAAGCAAAAGAGGCATTTTCTAAAACTAGGTGATTGCTTGATAGGATTGAAATTATGTTCCTCGCACGTGTAGATATGAGTTCGTTTAATGAGTGCGATAACTCCGGAACCAACAGGAGTTACTTATGGCCACCATTAACGTCAAGTCAACGAGCACGTGTACTTGTTGGCCTCGAGTTATTTTGATTGTAGACACTTTTCTGACACAAAATAGGTAGGCATGATTTGTTGGAGGTTTGGTGGCAGAAAAGTAGGGAGACCACAAACAACGGAGACGTACAGAAACAGAGTTCCTAGTAATGGTTCAATAAGGTTGATGCCTGGAATTCATTGTATTTGTGTGTTTCTCCAAATAAAGTTCGGACATTAGGAAAAAAGAATAAGAGCTTGGTGGCGCAACACACCACCCCGTCTCAAAGGGGACGCTCATAGCATCCATCCATCCAACAGCAAACAATTAATAAAATAATTAAAAGGTCCTAGGGCCTCCACATTTTGATATAAGACGGTTTATATTGCCCCTGTAAAAACGTATTCTCAGCAATGCACTTGTGTTTAAATGAGAAGTCGACTTTAAGGGGATCGGTGTAAGCTTGGTCTTTGTAAGCTGGCTTTCCCATGTGATGGGTTGCAGTGAAGTCTACTCATAAAGAAAAATGCGATGCGAACGGGTCCCGATAACGCTATCGCGTTCCACTCTTAAAATTCAGCATCATCCAATTTTTCGTTTGGGCGTCGACGCCACGGTGCTCGCTTTGCATGTTCGCGGGGTCTCTTCTATACATGTGTAGCCAGCGCCTCCGCTATGTTTAACGCGATAGCTATAAAGGCCCCGTGGCCCCATGTTGCAGAAAATCCGGTGTTGGCGTTGGCGTGGGCGCACCGGCGTCGTTGGGGGAATTAATCATCCCGCACCACTCCGACCGCGCAGGCCCTCCGCGTGGCGCAAGGCGTCAGTAAACAAAATTGAATTTCTCAAAGTAAATTCCATCGAAGAAGTCGTCAAGTAAGACTTAACCACAACCTACAGACCAGATAGCGTCGGATTGTAATTTGAATATACGAGAAAACATAATTCTCTTACGCCAGAACTCAAACCAGAACCCCTTTTCCAGCATTTCTACAATACATACAGCGGCACGTCGTCGTTTCCCCCTTGCAAAAACACCATCCAGATGGCGCTCGCCTCCTCTGCAGCCTAAAGTTTACTGCAGCCGTGCGCGGAGGCGAAGTTGGACAAAAAGCTGTAGTTGTCGGGAAGCCTGATAAGCAGCCAGGCATCGTTGAATGCTATCGCACTCCTCTCTTAAAGGCGGAGCTTAAGCGTCCTCCAATTTTTTCATTGCCAGCCGGATGCGGCCAATCCAACCGTTCACCACCGTCTCCTATCGTCCTTTCCTACTCTCCCCCGTCGGTAGCGTTCGCACTGGCTTTACGGTCGTGGGGGAGAGTACCACCTGGGTGGCGCCTCACGACAGAAGTCAGAGGAAGTAATCCTGGTAGACGCGTGAAGCGTCTACCGCATCTCCGTCGGAACAGCAGTGGTGCGCGCTCAGACGCACGCGTGACACAAGCAGTCGTACCTAGAGTTAACGTATATGGCTCCCGCAGCCTTAAAGAGTAACTCTTGTCGTACCATCTGGGTAGCGCAACATCGCGGCAACTTACTGAACTTTGGCCCACCATTGGCTCCCATTGGCCAGCGAGCGTTTGCACTGGCACAGAGTGTAGCGATATGCGCTTTCCCTGCGGCACGATAGGCGTTGGCACAATAGGCACAATAGATCAATGTAGCGTCCGCGGCGGCGTTCGCGCCCTTTGCGTTTGTGCTTCGACGCCGCGGTGCTCGTTTTGCACGTTCGCGGCATCCATACGATTGCGCGTAACCCGCGTCGGGAGTCGTCGTAGTATGCGCGATGCGAATTGTGAAGTACTTTCTGGAAAAGACGCTGGCACCAGCGATTACTCTGGAACCTTCGATGACTCATGTATAAAAGCCGAGGCGATTGCCCCACTGAGCAGATTTTCGACGACCGCCAACTGTGTTCGCCGCTGTCATTGTGCTTCGAGTGTCACTTGTCTTGTAGGCACAAGTTCGCCCAATAAAGAGTTAGTTTTCTCGTTCACAGTTTTACTACTGTGTTATTGACCGTGAATACAACGTGACAGTATTTATTACTAATATACAACATAGATGCGCAAGGTATTTGCACAGCGCCCAACACAGCCATGGCTGCGTCTACAGGCACAAAACAAACACTTCACAGTACAATCATTACAGGAAACAGTTCTCTAAAGGGGAGGCAAATGGATACACTTCATCGCCAATGGGTACCAATGCGGTTTGAAATCTCTATGACCGTAAAGGTCTTCAAGGTCTGAAATTATCTGAATGAAATGTGACTGCGAATGTACAAGTGGTTCTGCATTCAGATATAACAAGTTACTTTTCCGTAAATTGTGCAATGCCATAAGTAGCAACATGGCAACAGGCACATCTTAAGATTTAGATGGCATAATGGATTGTATGTTATGAGGATTAACATCAAGATTATTTTAAATCGTTCTTTGAAGAACGTGAAAGAATAGGATGGCATCCTATAAGCAGTCAATAAAGCAGTCTTCTATATTTTACCGTGCATTAGAAAGACGACAGTTGATCGAAGTTACATAAATGCCTTTCCTACTTAACCACGCTCCAATAGGTGGAGATTCAGTAAGCACTTCGTAGAACACTGTTTTGAAGTGTGAAGAAGTAGGCATTTCGCAAAGTTGTGCAAGCACTTGTTCAGGTAAGTCGATACACAATGATCGGTAGAAGGGAGGTGGAAAAATGTGGTTGATCCCTCTTATATAGGAATCGGTATAGAACACGAAAGTGAAACGTGTCTTCACAGAAGTAGTGTAATGTTTATTGCACATTGATATATAATGTCTATTGGTGTTTTGTGGCTAAAGCGCCCTTAGGCGTTGATGCACCCACGCTGACGCCTGGTGGCACGTCTCCTCCATCACGACTACCAACGTCGATGACCATGAGCAACCGTCGTGCATATGGAAGCTGCACTACGCTGCACACGCTAGCACAACGCGAAAGACGAAGCACGTAACTGACACACTAATACAACGCGCAAGACAAAGCACGTAACTGAATCGTCACCGAGTCAAATCAGCGCGTACAGCGCGTCGTAATTGCAGCCTCCGCGATCAACTTCAGAAACATTTTCAGAGCTAATTGCGGAGGCCACGCTCCGCTGTGCTGAGTACGGTGAACGCCACCTAGGTGACGTTGGTAGTGCTTCTTGATGCCAGCGTCCCTTCGAATGCTGGCATCGAGGCGTCGTAGTACTGAGACCACCGAAGCGTTCACTGTCGGTGCGCGTTAAGGCCGGAATACATGGAGCGAATAACCGGCGTCCGAGCGAAGAACTTCGTCGGGCGGCGAACGTCCGACGGCCGGCGTCAAGAAATTTGCCGTCCGCAGCCGATCTGCCTGTCCAAACATTTTCGTCGGGCGAACGCCGCCGCCGGAAGCGTCTAGCGCGCAGCGGTGGACGACAGCCAATCAGGAGGCACTAGTTCCGGTCGCAATGCATGCTGGTGTTTCGCGCGCGCGCGCCTTTTCGCGTCGTCTGCAATCGCGTTGGTGTTGCCGTGTCTGCATGTCTCTGCACCGATTGAGTAGTTCCTAGTATGATCTCTCAGGAATCGCGTTGTATTTGTACATCCCATATCCGCTGATCTGCGAGGAAACAGACAAGCAGTGCAAGCTCTCTACAACAACCTTCAACAGAAATCTTCTGATCTCAGAGGCCACATGCTGTCGTCATGCCTATCTCCCGACTTCCCCGATAGATGGCGTTGGCATCGGATATTTCTTTCGCTAGGCTTAGACGCGTTCGAAACGAGAAGCGATCTCGAAAACTACTCAAGGTTATCCATAATACTCTGTCGTCGAAGCGGCCTGAGACTAAGCGAAAGCCGTTTACGCAGTCATTTGCTTCCAACTAAGTGAATTCTACAAGGACAACGCCAAATTCAGTTCGAAGCGGGCGGCCGGGACCGCCGCCAACACGGCGGCCAACGCGCGGCGGCGTTCGCCGCATGTATTGCAACACAGCAAACATCCTGCGTCGTGTCGCCGCGTCGTTACTTGACGCGTGAAGTTCGTCGAGAAAGTTCGCTCCATGTATCCCGGGCTTTAGTGTCATAATGCAGTACTTCTCTTTTCTGCTCATAGGCGGCGGCACCGCCCCGAGCAAGAGCGCGGGTACACGGAGGAGTGTTAGATATATAAGGCGCGTCTGTGTAGCTCTCTGCGAATGCGTTTGTGGCGCAATGGGTTAAACGCTCGGCGATCTATCGTCGCGGACCGAGAGGTCGTGGGTTCGATTCCCAAATTTTGCATGTTTGTGGAACTTTTTCTTCTGGTTTCTTTCTTAGTATTATGTTCTATGACGTATTTCCGTGACGGAAATACGTCAGTGAAGTCTTGGTGGACCCCGGAATAAAACACTTTCGTGTTAAAAAGCTTATCAATTGTAACTTTATACAGATTTTTTCGTGAGATATGCACTCGGCTCGCGCCAACACCGACTAGATCTTTGCGATGCTCGCTGTGTGTTGATAATCGCTGCGTAACAGACATAGAAAGAGGAATGAACACAGGTTTATCGAGTTAGTCGTTTAAGTAGGCAACTCTGGCGTGACGTCATGTCACTCAGGCCTTCACGCATGCGCTCGTGGCATTTGCTGACACTACATAAATTAATTCCCCTTAAGGGGAGCCCTAGAAACGTTTGGCTCCTTGCGACGCTGGTTTGATCTGCGAACTGGAATTGCCAGAGGTCCAGCATTGGCAGGACCCGTGTCATGCTCTTTCGGGACTCCAGTGTTGGCAGCTCCTGTTTCGTGCTCTTCGATTGCCGAGGGAATGGGACTGGTGCCCGAAAAGCCTGCCAGAGGGTCTGCATTTTCGTTTGTCGGGGTCAACATTTCTTTTCCTTCGACGCCTTCCTCGTTCAACGATGTTGGTACTTGACCCTCCGGGCGGTGCCTTAGTTGATAATCATGACGCTCACATAGTTCCCCATCCTCCGCCCCTGGTATTCTGTATCACTGCGGGTCTCCAGCGGGCGCCTGCCCCATAGTTATTGCACCATACGGGTTCTCCGGGCGAATGTTTGCGGGGAAGTGCACCTGCGGCAGAAAAAGGTCGTGACACCACATTATCCAAACAGCGAAGGTGGTTCAAATCCAAGAAGCATGAAGCCTGGTGTCTTTCCGTTTCGTAGTGGGGTGCGCCGACAACGTAGTAGCAATCGAGCCAGGTGCCTTTAGAGGGTACCAGGCACGTTTTTGCGTAACCATTCTTTAACAGTGTGCACTGCCCTCTCCATTCTGTAACCCTAATGGTCCACCGGTTATCCATCCTACGTATTACATGGCCTGCCCAGCTCCATTTCTTCCGCTTAATGTCAACTAGAATATCGTCTACCCCCGTTTGTTCTCTGATCCACACCGCTCTCTTCCTGTCTCTTAACGTTACTCCTAAGATTTTTCGTTCCATTGCTCTTTGTGCGGTCCTTAACTTGTTCTCGAGCTTCTTTGTTAACCTCCAAGTTTCTGCCCCGTATGTTAGCACCGGTAGAATGCAATGATTGTACACTTTTCTTTTCAACGACAGTGGTAAGCTCCCAGTCAGGGGAGTCAGGGGAGCCAAGAGAAGGGAAGCGCAGTCGAGGACGGCAGAAAGTCAGGTGGGATGATGAGGTTAGGAAATTCGCAGGCGCAAGTTGGAATACGCTAGCGCAAGACAGGGGTAATTGGAGATCGCAGGGAGAGGCCTTCGTCCTGCAGTGGACATAAATATAGGCTGATGATGATGATGATGATGATGACTGCCCTCTCGGCCAGCCCGTTGGATTGCGGGTGATATGGAGAGGATCGTAGCTGTAGGATGCCACTATCTTCCGTGAATCGGCGGAACTGTCTACTTCTAAACCGGGGTCCGTTGTCGGACACAACTGTTCGTGGCAACCCAAATCTGCTGAAAATGCCCCGCAAGGGTTCGACAATGTTATTTGCACTGGTTATTTTCAGTGGAACAACCTCGATCTATTTGGTATGTGAATCCACTACGATCATCAACATCCGCCCTTCGACTGGTGCTGCGAAATCAACGTGAATTCTCGACCATCGCTCAAATGTGTCCGGCCACGGAACCGGCTCTTGCGCGCGTGGCATGTAGCAGTTTTGCTGGCACACTGCACTTGCGTGCACGATATTCTGGATATCCTTGTCAAGTCCGGGATACCAGAAAAGCGCCTGCGCCAGATTTTTCATCGCAGACATGTCTTGATGGTTATCGCGCAACAGCTGCATCATTGATGTCCGAGCTGCGAAGGGTATCACGGCCTGATCGCCCCAATAAATGATACCGTGGTTGCGCGTCAGCTAGTCTTTCTTCTGGAAGAAAGGCTGCAATGCTTCTTATGTTGACAATTTTCGTGGCCAGACTTCCTGAACATAACGCATGACCGGACTGAGCAATCCATCACGTGCCGTCCTGTCAGCGAAATTGTGCGACGACACAAGTGCGGTGTCCAGATGGTCTGCTAGCAGCTCATGCTCTCGTTCGTCTTTCAACACTGACTTCACTGTCTTGTCATCATGTGGCACTTGCGCGGCAAGACGGCTCAAAGCGTCGGCCATAATTATGTCCTTTCCCGGTTTGTACAGAATGGAGTACTTGTAACCACCGAGTTATACCCCTGACACACGTGCAAAAGTAAAGTCATTTCCAGGAAACCCCTTTTGTTACTCCAAAGAACCCTTTGCAGAAAGGAGTTGCGCCGATGACACACGGCACCACACTAACTTCTTTAGGTGGTTCCTCAGATAAACGCCGCAAAAAAAAAAAAGCGCTGCTTGTTAAAGCAGTGAGAGAGAAAACATTTCCAAGAAGCTGCGCGTGTGGATTACATTTAGGGATCGTAGAATCTAAAAACATTTTTCCCCATTTTTGATGGCTTATAATGCGCTTATTCGGAATTCAACATAGCGGCGCTAGTGACGTGGTGCGAGCGTTTGAGAGCATAGCTACAGTATATCTTTACTGTTTGACAAATAACATTACCCCGCTAAAGAACAATACATTTTCCAAGGTAAAAAGATACTTACGGGGCACCGAAGTTATGTAACACGTCTTCGTCTATTGATGAGTTGTGGACGCTGTATGCGAGAGTACACCTTTCCGCTCGAAAAGTAGATGCCCGATCTTCTTTCCCGCAAAGGAACTTTGTCGGGAGGGAGATACTCCTTTGTTGTGTGTCACAGCGCTTGAACGCCTTTCCGGTAGATGTTCCCTTACCTAAAGGACTTTAGAGTGCCCGTGTGTCAGGGGTATGAAAGAGCCCAACGCTGTATCCTTGCTGCTGCCAAGGGTGGTATTGGCTTATCGGCACTAAAAAGGCGCATCAGCGGCTTATGATCTGTGACCAATGTAAATCCGTGACCAAGCAAATACTCGCGGAGCTTCATCATGCCGAGTACCACCGCTAAGGCGTCGCGCTCAATCTGAGCGTAATTTCACTTGGTTGAAGAGAGGGTGTGAGATCCACCCGCCGTCCACTCTTCCGCCGTCCACTCTGTGGTACAAGACTGCCCCGACGCCGCATGAGGATGCGTCTGTTTCCAAGATGAGTGGTTTGGTTGGGTCATGTGTGGGTCAAAACCTGCACCTTTTATCAACCGCTTCACTGCCTCGGATGCATCCTCTTGCTTAGCTTCCCATTGCCAAGGCACGTCTTTTCTTAACTCGTATAGCAGCTCAAGTTCTGTTGCCAAGTTCCCGGAGAATGTGTTGTAATACGTAACCAGACCTAGTAGTGAGCGTATATAGTTCGGTCACACCCGTAGGGCGAAGCAATCGTAAGAGCGCGTCGATGTTTTCGGTCTTTGGCCTCAGGCCTTTTGCCTAATGCGATGACCAAGGAATTCCACCTCCGGCTGACGAAATCTGTATTTGAGCGGGTGAAGTTTAACGCCGGCGTCCCTGAACCGCTAGAACACCTTGCGCCACGTGTCACAATTTCCTCTTTTATCGGCGACCACCACATCGTCCAATTATACTTGTACACCCAGTAGACCTTGCAATATAGCTTCCATTCGCTTCTGAAAAACCGCTGGTACTGATGCAACCCCAAACGGTAGCCGGTTGAAGCAGTGCAACCCTTTTGGTGTGTTTACCAGAAGCAGCATCTTTGTCACGTCATCTATCGTTAGCTAGTCGTATGCATCCTTCAAATCTATTGTACTGAATACTTCCCCTCTGTATCCCGGCCACGGCGGCCGCATTTCGATGGGGGCGAAATGCGAAAACACCCGTATACTTAGATTTAGATGTACGTTAAATAACCCCAGGTGGTCCAAATTTCCGGAGTCCCCCACTATGGCGTGCCTCATAATCAGATCGTGGTTTTGGCACGTAAAACCCCATAACAATAACAACTTCCCCTCCGCTGAGCTTCGCAAATATATCCCTTATTTTCGGCAGCGGATATTGTCCCGTGTGACGGTCGTTCTAAAATCGCCTCACAAGCGGGTGGAACAGTCCTGTTTGACGACGGGAACGAGTGGCGCCGCCCACTCGGCGCTGACGACTTGTGTCAGTATGCTCGTGTCAACGAACCTTCCGATTTCTTCATTTACAGGCGCTCGTAGCGCGTACGGTACAGAACGCGCCTTACACAATTGCGGTATGGTTCCTTCGCGCAACTGTAAATTAATAGGAGACCCCTTGATTAATCCTAGCCCTGGAAAAAACAGATAGGCATATTCTGCCTTCAGCCTAGCAGCAATAGTAAGTTCGTCAGCAGCTGGCGCTTACCCTTGTTGATGTCCACGTTGAGCACTGGGCCTCCAGTCAGCTGAAATGCTTGAATTATGTCTCGCCCACACAGGTTTTGGCCTGAGCAGCCGAGCACCACTAGCGTCGCGTTGACGGTATCGCCAGCGTAGCCGACAGGAACTTTCAGCTGTCCTTTCACCGGTAGTCTCCCGATGAAGCAACTCAGTTGAAACGACGACTTGTCGAGCATGGGCCAACGGCGACAGTGCTGGGCATAAGTTGGCCATTTTACTATTGACACTGGTGACCCTGTGTCCACTTGCATCTTCGCGGACACCGCTTTCTACTGTAGCGTTCGCCATATCGGCCCGACTAGCTCTCTCTGCGACTCACGGAGGTGTAACAGGAACTATCCATAGTCTTCGCTGTCAGAAGATGGTTCCTCATAGTGAGCTACGTTTCCTTGGCGTGGCTTGGATTTGCACATTGAAGCCAGGTGTCCCCTCTTCCGACGAGAGAGACACACAACGCGGCGGAACCTGCATTTCGTCGTCTTGCGGGAGTCGCTTCCGCGGCAAAGGCAGCCGGTGTGGTCCTCGTTGCTGCACTCTGCCATCCGGCCGGGCTGCGGCATTCTGGAGAACTTCTGCCGTTCTTGCTTTGTTCGTACTACGTGGACGCCCGCACATCTGTTGTACAGTCAACCACAAAAGTTTACGGACCACGCGAGCGCGTGCCAGACTGCCTATCCGCGCCACCTAGCGGTACGCCACCTAGCGGCGACAGGGGCGCTCTCCCGGATATGAGCCCTCTTGGTACTCGCCTGCCTGTTAATTTTTTATTCCCGTGCATGACATTGTTAGTTCGTTGTGTTAACGCAGAGCGCTGTCTGCGATAAGACCGCCACATATCTGGCTTGATAGCAGTATAGGAGCAATCACTGCAACCTTTGTCGACTGGTGTGCCAGTGGGTAGATAAGTTTCACGAAGCGCTGCGACGATTTTTTTACGCGACGTTTACTGCCGCACTTTGGTTGGCAGCATCTTGGTCCAATGAGTGTTGCTGCTTCTGCGTCTTCAGAGAAAGGGTAGGGAGGTGTTTCACTGTCATCAAAAATAAAGAAAAAGCGGATGCATAGAAAATTTTCGTTCACACATAGGCGCATCTTCGCATCAGTCGCTGAAAACGTAGTAGACTTGCTTCAGGCCACGTGGTGATTGCCTATTTGGAAAGATGCCACTGCGTGTTCCACTTGACGAAAGAAGGCACATTGTGCGTTTATTTATAGAGGGAATACCTCAGCGCGAAATCTGCCGCCGAACCAACAGGAGCCGGACTGCCGTGAATAGGATTATTCAAGATTTCCGCGACGATGACAGATTCACAGATATGGAGCGCAGTGGGCGTCCAAGGGCCACGACTGAGGAAGAGAACCGCCTGATTACGGCCGCCATCGTGGCTGACCCTTTTCAAAGTGCAGAGGATATCCGAGAAGCGCTCTCGCTCACGGTATCGTCTGAGACTGTAAGAAGAAGGCTGAGTGAGCTTGGCCTGCAGTCTTTCGTAGCAGCACAGAAGCCCTGCCTCTCAGACAGCCAGCTACAAGAACGACTCATGTTCGCTACAGCAATGAAAGATTTGACAACAGAGAAATGGGGCGATGTCATCTTTAGCGACGAGTCAACTTTTTCCACGCGCTGGGACCAACGGAAGCGGGTTTGGCGTCCACTAAACTGCAGGCGTGTTTACAGTGTATTGGCAGTTAATTCACGAAGCTAATTCTGCATCACAACATGTTTCACGTAAAATGAGCTTTTGGACATTACGAGATTTTTCTGTAGTGGTATTATGTTGAAAACATTAACGATTGTTTCATAGTACTACTTACTCTGAAGCTAATTAAAAGCTGCCAGTGGGTCTTTCAGTACTATCTAATGATGTTTGCACGTTTTCTATTGCAACTCTATAACAGCATTATAAAGTTCATACGCAAGAAGAATCACAACATTTTTAGACGAGCCGCTGGAACCCAACTGTATGCTATTTCTTGAAGATATCTGCCTAATTACACACAGAGTGTTCTATCCAGTGGACGGTGTTCCGTGAGCGTGTGGGGAGCAATCAGCAAAGATGGCCTTGGTCCCCTTGTGCGTCTGGAAGGGCCCTTCACTGCGTCAAGGTACTGCGACGTCATCACTAGACACCTCGTTCCGTATGCGCTGGACGGTCCCTTCAGCGACGGCTGCTATTTTTTTAAACACGACCGCAGCCCGATCCATAAAGCACGTATCGTACAGTCATTGCTAGAAGAACATGCTGTTTGCCAGCTTGAGTGGCCTCCATGTGGCGCCGACTTGAATCCCATAGAAAATGTCTGGGGCATGTTGAAGAAACGGCTGTCCACACGAGCCAACCGCGGCCGCACGGCCGATACGCTGTGGCAAGCGATCGCACAAGAATGGGAAAGCCTGCGCGGTCGACCGGAGATTACTGAATCTTTGTACGAGTCGATGCCCACACGCATCAATAAGGTGCTAGAAAACGGCGGACATTTCACTTCCTACTAGATCATTGAGAGACCTATGTTTCATGAAACTTCTGTAAATGTCTTGTGAATAAATTCATCCCCTTCAGACACGAATAATGATGCACTGTCTGCAAATGCGTCAAATGCGCACGGCATCATTTCAAGACGCTCACTATTACATTCCAAGAAAGAAGACGAAGCAATGTGCTGTTTTGTGCGAGTTTCATTAAAAAAAATTAATTAGCGTATAACTCATTATCTAATTATTCTGAAATCCGTCAGCTTCAATGCTTGCATAAAAAGAATCAACTATTAGGCCCGAAACGCATGCACACTTGCTTTTTCGGTTGTATTCGTGTCGACCGGAGAAAAAAAAATACTCTTGACGTTGGTCTTGGAACGCGGCACGTCGAACGATTGTCTAACATGGTAGTGTCTCCAGCAAAGTGATCATCTGCAGCAATACGCAGGACAATGAAGTTAACTGACTGCTAGTTGTCCCATCAGGAAGCGGACACGAATGTGCACACTGAGTTTTAGGTCATTTGAAGAAACACGTGGCGTGGGACGCGCCTCCGAAGTTCGAGTCCCCAAACGAGGACGCCGTGTCGCAAAGGGTTATAAAAAGAGTCATCGCACCCGATTACTTCTTATTTTTCTAAATGTAACCATTATAGCAGCGCGGTGGTTCGGGCTTTGCGCAGCAAAACCTGGGCGCAGGCCATCAAATCCCGGCCGCTACTGTCACTTAGCGATGGGGGAGGAACGGAAAAATTCTGCCTACTGACTAAGCATCTGTGTTCCATGGCTGCCTCACCGCTCACTCACGCACTCACGAAAAAAAAACAGCGTGGCTACGCGAAAATAGAACTGATAACAGCCGAAGAATACGCTGTCTGATTACTTGTACTGATATTCTGCTCTCAAAATATAAGCAAGTAGCCCTGGCTAACAAAGAGCGCGTCACGTTGAAAGAGATAGGTAGAAAATATTTGCGCACAGTGCGAAAATAGACAGGCCATAGATTTAAGGAGGGATGCGTCTTCAACGTAGCGCTGCTGTCGATCGCTGGTGACGTAGCGGAAGTGTCGCGAAGAGGCTCTTGGCCACGCGCTCGCGTGGTCCGCAAACTTTTGTGGTTGACTGTACGTTGTGTGCCGCCATCTCAGCAGCTATCGCCTCACCCTCTGCTTCCTGCAGCGTGAGCGTATGCCTTGCTAGCAGATTACGACGCATTCCAGCATCCCGTAGACTGCAGACATGCCTGTCGCGCAGCATTCTGTCTAGCGCCTGGCCAAAATTGCACCTATTAGCAATCTTCCTTAGCTCGACAATGAAATCGCTCGTCGACTCGTCAGCTGGTTGATTCCTTGTGAAAAAACGATAAGACTCCGCTATCTCGTTGTCTTTCGGTGCAAAGTGCTCGGTCAGTTTTCGAACTGCTGCTTCGTACGTCATATCCTGAATCTTGTCAGGCGCACATCGGCCTGCCAAGAGATCTACCGTCTTGGTACTAAGGGCGGCAACAAGTAAGGCCCGACGCTTCTTGGGATCGACAATCTCAGGGGCTTCGAAGAAAGCTTCTAATCGCACCTGATATGCTTCCCCTTTGTCATCCCCTTCGTCAAAAATAGGAGGCCCAGCATGCGTCGCCATGTTTTACCCTGGCTATGGGTGTTAATCACCTCGTCGCCACTGAAGTAACAGACGCCGAAACAGGAATGAACACAGGTTTATTGAGTTAGTCGTTTAAGTAGTCAACTCTGGCGTAACGTCATGTCACTCAGGCCTTCACGCATGCGTTCGTGGCATTTGCTGACACTACATCACTTATCAATTGTAACATTATAGAGATTTTCCCGTGAGATAGAGAATAGGTACACTCCTCTCGTGCCAACACTAACTAGTTCTTTTGCGATGGTCGCTGCGTGTTAATGATTCTGATTCCTATATTATGACACATGCCCATAATAGAGCATCTACCAAGAAACTTGTCAGCATGTGGATTATGACGATAATTTTCATACTATGACACACACTCACAGCGGGGTATTAGCCAAGAAACATGTCCGGGTGGTGAATGTGATTATGATGTTTATACAATGGATCTCTCCCTCAATGGAGAGGGGGGTGTTAGGTCAAGAAGCTGGCGGCGTGGGATTGGGCAACAAGCAGTCGTTACATATTGTGCCAGCACGATATGATATGATTGCCTGCGATATGATCTCTGATATGATTGCCGCTTTTTGATGATTATCACTTCCATTCTACGGCGCATACCCTCAATGCGGGACTGGCCAAGAAGTGGCCAATACGTTTAAAATAAATAACAAGAAATAAAGAAACACAACACTATACAAGATGAATCCCATTGCGTAGCACGGGTAGGCCGGAGCACATGCGCACATCAATTTTTCTTACGCCGAAGACGCATGAACGAAATTGGCAAACATTGAATTCTATTAGCCCCTTCACGAAAACTTCGTTTCACAAAGACCCCAACATGTGCGTTGGAACCAGGTGGTGGACAGTGGGGCTAGTTTCAGTATTGGCAATAATGCGTCGCCATGACACTGGTAGCCAAAGGAAAATTCAGCAACTTTTGCATACGTGGGTCTATCTTTTCAGCCTACATAGCAATAAAGTAACGTGATGCAAATATGTATATAAATAAAGTGTGGTTTTGGCTATCTTCATTTTTTCCACGTTTTATGCTAACGGGCGGCGCTTTTGCCCTAATCGCTTTGGCTGCCATTCCGTTCGTCTGCTCCTGCCGCTCTCTGCCCCTCTATACACACGTGCACGCCTTTACCTTCTACTGTGCGCTGCGACATTTTGATTCTGTGTCCACCAGTGCTCCAGCGATGTATGAAAAACAGAAGAAAGGCCACAAGACGTTCAACGCCGCTCTGTGGTCGGCCAACACGGGAAGGGACCGCAGGGCCACTTTGTTCCGCTTCCAAAAGAATGAAAGCTAAGCACGCTTTTTTTGCAGTTATGTAGCGAACAGCAGCTAACCTTATCACAACGGCTGCAAGAAAAAAGGAATGGTATTCCGTACGCGGTATATTTCTGTGTGGTGTGTAAATGCGTTGAAGCTACCAATCGACAGCAGCTCCTGAGACGAGTGATTGCTAGCTGGCCCGCTGACGGAACTTCCGTTTCGTAATGTCTCGGCGACTGCTGTTCGCTTTATGGAATAAAAAACTAATAACTTTTCTTTGCCGAAGATCCTTGAATGCTTGCTGCACGGACGAAGGGGTGAAGTTAGAGACTTGCCTGTTCTTGGTTACACATTGCAAGTCACCTAGATCTTCACAAGGTGCGGAAATCAAATTGAAGGAGCGCTGCGCTAGTGCAGAAAGCATCACAAGCGCTGTTTTCTTCGCGTTTATGCTACCGCGCCGGGTGCATTTGACGTTGCGCAGCGAAATTTGTCACGAAAAAAAAGGGGAAAAAGAAAGAAAATGCCTGCTTGTCTCTTCTTTATCGAATATTCATCTTATTCATCTGCGATGTGCGATGTTCCCGGTTGTTAACTGAGAACTAATAAGACGACAGGATTTTGTGGGGAACTCCCGGAAGGGTGCACCCATGTTATAGGGCCAATTGATCTCGCTGAGTGCGTTGATAAAAGGCAGAGAAAACTTAGGGGACGCTTGTTCTTCAAGTAGCAAACCGTTTGGATCTGCTCTTTGCTGTAAATTCACAAAGGGAATGCTATTCTCGAAACACGCAAGAGATGCCTGTGACATGCCTTGTTTAGATATGCTGTTTTTTGTGTCATCTCTGGCTTTTCTATTGCTGTTATCGCACGGACCAAATGGACATTGTGGGTCATAACAATAAACTGCAGTTGCAATCAGCACTGTGGGGTGGCCCCTTTCTTATTTCGTTCTCGTCTCTTACCTGCGTTTATTTCATTATTTGCAAGAGGATAAGTACCGAACACCACATTACGACATGTCACGCAAAACTGGATTAAGTCCTCAACCAGCTCTGACAGTGCAGTATGCAGCTTTCAGCATACCTATAACCGCTTCATCAGTGGTAAGCAATGAGAAATAAACGCATTGTTGTGAAGCATATTACAATGCTGCCGTGCGATTACGCCTACCATTGGTTCATAAGTAACAAGCAGTGGCAAGAAATGAAGGACGTAGTTAGCAATAATGAAGATATGGATGTATATTTTATGCGTTGTCACTGTTTTAAAGTACATTGTACCCTGCGTATCGTACAGCAATGATGAATTCATATAAAAATTATGGTTCGACTATATTTGCGGGGACAATTTTAGCCATCAGTGTACCTAACCTTAGCTTAGTAAGACATTTCGAGCGCGTTCATTTCCTGACGAGCTTTTGAAGAAAGTAAATAAGGCGAATAGTATTGCTCCAGGTACAAGAAACCGCTTCGGGCGCACCAGTCAGAACCGTAATCATCCTCTTGTAAAGGGTACATTCCAATCATAAAAAGAGGTGGCTACAAGCTTTGGCTGCACCTTTGTAATGCACTGTCCGAGTTCTGAGGAAATATTTTTACATACAGAACCCGAGAGAAGAGGGTTAGTCTTCCGCTGTGTGTTACCAGATAAACCATATGGAAACATTTCAGGCTATGTTCTTGTACTTATGTCGGACCATAATTCAACAAGCATGCAAATTGACCAAAACGCCAATTGTTTTTTAACACCAAAGTGTTTTATGCCTGTCTCCGCCATGAACTTCCCGTAACGGATGTGACGTTAGCGCAAACGCGTGAAATAGGCCCTCCCTTGACAGAAATGGCGCCACCATCTACGAATCTAGGAGCGGTGAATTGAAGTACTACATCATCACACTAACAGTAAGCGCTTAGGTAGTCTCAGCGCAGCGGAGGCTCCAACAGAAGGCGGTGTACGCCTTCTGTTGAGGTGACGATGCAGTTTCCGCACATGGTTTTCTTTCGCGTCCGATTAGCCTGTGGCGCCTCGTCACCTACGGAGTACAGCTTCAGCATACATCAGCAGTGCTTACACGCCGCCTACTGCTTCGCTTGCGATGGCACAAACTAAGAAAACTTCTGCGCTAAGCGGTGCAAAAAGGCGACTTTGACTGGCGAATCTCTGTTTGGTCTGGCGAGAGACACGCCAACGCGAAGCAGAACGCCCTTGCGCGTTCGCGGCGCACGATGCGAACTCTGCCACTCGTATTCCTGAAGCTGAGCTCGTCCCAAGTCAACTGGCTGCCCAAGACACTACGTAGCCGGACCAAAATACTCGGACCTTCGCCGAAGCGACTCAGCAGCAGGACTCCACTCGCCAATAGGACGCCGCGCGCCAAGCAAACCTGCAACACAGTCGCCTACCCGCAAATCGTGCGCCTTTCGCTGCAGCGCACCGCGAGTTCACGAAGCAAACATGCAACAGCTTCTGTGAATTCACTTTCGTGTTCTACCGATTCGTATCAAACAGCGATCAACCATATTTTAGTTTAGAGGTTGAGTTAAATCGAAATGCAATTAATTATGTCATAAATGCAAATGGCTCACAAATGAATGTATTTAGTCAAAAGTGATCCGAAACTTGTAAGTAGGAGTACTGGCATTAAAAGTAGAGTAATAATGTATGATATACGCCTGTATTCGCATAAATATATAACCCATGTACACTCGACCACAAAAGTATACGGACCACGGGATCTCAGACAACGTTCAATTCCCGAGCAGCCTGTAGCAACTGTATATGACAAGGTTGTTAGCATATTCTAGTCGAGGCCTGAAAGGCAAATACCAGGCAGCGTTGGGAGGCTGCGGAGACATTTAGCTTTTTTTCATATTTCATGGTCCGTAATATTTTGTGGCCGGGTGCAAATCTATGTTTTCATGCTGTTAAAGGCTACAGTGGTTGCAACTGAACACTGTTCACAGGACTATAACATTTCATGTAATGGAGCAACATTTACCATTGCGGCAAACATTTTATCTCAAATTAATTGAAATTGCCGCCGTTCTGCCACAAACATTGCGACGTTGTGTACCTGTGTGGCAAATTGTCAGTGCTAAGTAAAGTGTCTTCTCTTTCACTTTGATAAGTGCCACTCAGTGGTCCCTGAGAAACAGGGAATTGCAGTCCATCCAGATGTACAGTGATAATACATCTTGAAAAACACTGCAGGGCGCACTGTCACCCGAACTGTTAAATATAGACTCCAACCAGACGTCCCCGCAGCAGTAGACTTAGATGCCAAGAAGACTCTAAGCTTAATTCTGACTACCTAAACTTCTTCAGATACGTGTCTAAGTCCGTAGCTGCATTCTTCTGCGGGTTATAATCGGACACTTCAACAAGAGCTGGCACTTTCAGGAAGGAAGCATGCTCCTGGTTGAAAAAGAAGTTGTGGCTCTGTTACGCGATGAACCTTTCTGACTGCTTATTCTGCAGCGCCTCTTTTTTATGGCGCAATATAATGTTATGGCTATTGTCATCCTGTACAGAATAAGTTCAGCAATTTTCTACAATACAAGTGTCCTTTTATTTACTGTTGAATATAGCAAGAATAGGGGACATACGGTGTGACATGTCGCCTTGAGGTGCCCACCATCATATTTTGGTTGCCCTCAAAAGGGCCATTCGATAGTTCAGGGCTGAACGTTGCGCCAAGGCAATGCTCACCACACCTGAATAGCGTTGCCGTTGTTGCCGCATCCACTGTGGTTACCACTGTTGCTGTTGTCAACTGATAATTGCTAGGAGCTGCAACCGACAACAGTAAATGGTCTTTGCAAAACAGAGTAGGCATTTTTATGTAGGCAGCGCTGCTCATTGGGGGCCAGGATTGTCTGATCTCATTATCTCTCAGCTGAGAGGCTCAAACTCGAGACCATCATCGTCATCCATGCTACTTTCACCCCGGTCTGTTGTGCCAACATGCAGAGTTACAACTGTAGCAAGGTATACATAAGGGCGAGTTGGTAAAGTTCGATGGTGAACTTGGTGAGAACAATAAGCACGTATACGTATATAATGCCACAGAAAAGTACAATTTGAGCTTTCTCCGGCTTCGTGTGTGTTGATTACGCTCCCCTACTTCACCACGATACTACAACTGCACGATTGTTGGCTGTCGATGGCGTCGTAGATTACCGTGTTTATTTATCGCATCTCATCCCTCACTCGCTGCTCATGCCTCACGTAAAGTTACAATTTCTCCACTGTCACTTGCTTTATGCCGGTCCAAACCCGATCATCCAGGCCTTGCAGCTTGTGGTGCTTATTCGCTTCTGCCACAAAGCTTGTCAGATCGCTCTACGCATGCTCCATAGGGTTAAGTTCCCAGTAATATGACGGCACGCGTACTACTGCGCAACCAGATTGAGCAGTAATAAAATCAATGCGATACTTTTCACCCTCCGTTTTTATAATTGAACAAGCTTCGTGAGCTTCGACTTTACCATGTTAGTGCTGCACAATACATCCTTTATGGAAATGCAAGCTTGTGTGTCTATCTTCAATGGGCTCATGTGGAGTATGTTTTCTAGGGTTTTCCAGCCCCAGTAGTACCTTTTGCAGCAACAGAAGTAGTTGTCTCGCCACAGACTGGTATGCGACATTGCTCATGAATATCGCGCTGTTTTAAGACAAATGAGGCAGCGCCTTTTCGTGAACGCACTTCTCGTAATGGGCGCCGTCCATTTCGTCGTGATAGTCTGCAGATCACTTGCTTGCACGGAACACTTCACCGTCGCCGGTCACAAAGCCATCTTCGTTAACACAGTGAGTAATGGTGCTCTGGCCGCTCTTACCAATATGGTTTTGGGGGGACCTGTCGATACGTTGACTTTGTTCGCTCGCTCGGTGGTCTTAACCTCCAAGAAGACAATCGCGTTGATGTTGACAAAGTCGTCCTCGTTACAATAGTAAGTAATGCTACGCCGGCCGCCCTTACCACAGGGGTTTGGGGGTCATATTGACAGGTTCGTTTTCTTCGCTTGCTCGGTGTTTTTTTACGTTATCGTCAACACACTTGAGTGACCCTCTGACTGGCATTGGCCTAGGTTTCTTCGGTGTAAAACATGTGTCACCTCTGGCATCGCTGCTTCTTTCTGTGGCGCAAGTATACTATAGTTGTGTCGCTACTGAAAGATGTTTGTATACGCAATGAGGAAGCACCTCGCGGGGACGTTTCTTAAAGTGGAAGCCGTTCTTCCGCAGCATCGTATGTATCGTCGTCGTGTACACGGACAGCAGCGAGTCATCATCTTTGAAGTGTGCTGCAAGTTTGAGCACAGTCGGAATCTGCTTCTGCTTGTAGAATGAATCGACTTCTTGCTGCAAAACGGTTTTGTCATTGAAGCCCAGGTGAGAAATACGATATGAAATTTTCACATGAACGTCAACCCGGCTATGTCGCGGTTATGCGAGATGCTTGCTTTAGTAGTGTACTACGGCCAAACCAGAGAATGTCGACGCAGCAGCTGGCTCAGGCTTATGCAAAGGCGGTTTTTATTGGGATAGCAGTTATACGGATACTCCGTATATATTTATGTATGTGCGTGGAGCAGGTTTATTTATGCGTTATATTCAAGGCAGATGCTACATGATTCAACCGCAAAAGTTTCTGAAACCAGGTTCTTTGTCTTTAAGTAAATTATTCCTCAGAATTTCTAGAAGCGCAGCCCGTTAGCTATAGTCACGGAATATATTCATTCATAGCACATACCTTTTATGTGAAATCTTCTCAGACTGTTAAAAATTGCAAAGCAATAGTGCTCATAATGTAAAAGTGGTGTAATTTCACTGGCACCGCTCTTTACGGACAGCGCAGTGGCACCTGCGCGATGTCGTTAAAGACCCTAAATGGCTTTTAAGGGCGCTAGTAATTTTGCCTCACCGGCGTATATTCGCCCCCGCGCCTAGTTAGAACACCATCCGAAATATTCAAGCGCCACGCTAAACTCGGCTATTGCAGTCACTGCTTCGCCCTTCGAGCGAGACTGTCATATTTTATGTGTTCCCGACGAGCAAGCGAACCCACGGTGCTAACGGTTAGTGTGAACGATGCGTACCTATAATGCGGCTTTGTAGGGAATCTTGGGCCAAAGCAAATCAGGGCAATGTGCAAACTCTTTATTTAACTTCGCTAAATGAAAACTCACTCCGTTGTACTGAAATGTTTCATTCTAGTTTCTTTACTGGCCAAGTTCCGGTCTGTTCAGGTCAACAGTAATCGGGTAAGACACGCAGTCCAGTGTCTCCCCACCATCCTGAATCTTCAAAGTCGCAACCAGGTTTCCATCCTAGAAGGAAAGACAGAGGTTAAGTCAAGTTATGACATGTGCACAAGCCACGCACCGAATGAGCTTCAATAAACATAAACAGTGACCATGAAATAACGAAATCTAATTGTATACGTTCATGGTTTTGTTGATGCTAGTAGCTGGTATCGATAATTCATTGCAATTACAAGATTGACCTGACAACACTTATCTTACCTGCCAATCCAATAACAGTGTGCACACTTTAGAGGAGGTGAAGTGCTCTAGAAACATAATAATGTAAGGCTACGAAGCAAGAGTATGATCCTAATCTTCATCGTGATAGCATTGAAAATTCAGCATGGCTACATGAAATAATATTCTCGCCATAAGGTTGGCATTGTAATACCGAACAACATGCCAGCATCTCAACAGTGTCAGGCGTTCTGAGAAGTATATTGTTCGCTACGTTAGGAAAGTCCGTTCGCACTCTCCCTTTTTCGGGAGACTTAAATTTCTTGATCAATAAAGTGGAGCTTACAGTACTCAGTGCTTAAAAGACATCAGCGGCCCCCCAAGTGTCGCTTTACTGCACTCGCCCATTTATTGGCTGCGCCCCTGGGAGGTTGGGTGGAGTTGGGTGTAGTAAATGGGCACTGTCAAGAAAAATAGCAACCGCACTGACAAGGCAGATTTTATTGCCGAAACCTTTGCTCTAGCCCGAAGAGTAGCTCGTTCGTCCAGTGTTGATCCCTTAGTTCTTACGTTCCTCTCAACCTCTATCCGTCGTGTTTCTTTCACAAGTGCATCTACACTTGGTAAACAAAACAAAGGAAAAAAAACATATTTGCCTGCGTAAGTTATATAAGCAGAGAAACCGCACGATTAAAAAGGGGAAATTAAAGTGCAATACACTTTCAGTGATTTTTCTCCACAACTAGATGTGTATTCGCAATAAAACGAAAAGAGACGGGCCATCTACAGAAGTGAAAAGTGTGTATAACCTAACAAACTAATTGATCAGACCACTCATAATGAGTGACTCAGACTCCCACATGTGCGAGTCTGAGTCGCTCATTGTGATTGGCCTGATCCTGATCAGAACCCTTTTTGATTCTCAATCGACGCTTTTCTGCCTGATTTCAAGTGGCTGTCAGTAAGTCTGAGTGAACCCGAGGGAATCGAACCCACTACGTCTGCTTTAATTTATCTAGTTCGGAAGATCACGTCATTTGAAATACTTCCGGCATGGTACGGAAAGTATTCGAGCAGGAATGAATCTGTGACTGTGAAAGCAGTATGGGGAGAGTACGAGCTTAGCTAAGCTGAGACTTAGATAATAAGTTCATTAATAAACTTTGGTTAATTAGTGGAATATGTGTTTCAATTTATCGTCTACTAATATCCGCCTCTTCGAATAACCCAGTTCAATTATAAGAATTATGCTACTTGCCAAAGGCGATTTTAAAAAATTCCGTGAAGTTTCATTTGGAACATCCTGTATATTCATATTAAGTGGCTCTTTCTGATCAGTTTCCTTCTTCTTCAAGAGACTGATAACGAAATACTTAATGCGGCAACAATAACCGTCATATGTACTCTCCACCCTTACGGGTGTAAGGGTGTAAGATATCGACTTATTTGCATCCTTAAGAAACCTGAAAGATGCAACTTGGTTTAAAGTCTACCACAATATTCCCTACAAGTGAGCAAAATACAGAACGCGCATGTCACCCACAAGCATAGCGTAATGTTTTACACCATTTTTTTTACTCACCGTCCTTGTGATCCAACCGGATTGTGGCATGCAATTTAGTCAAAGTGTTTCTTTTTTTTTTAGTTTGGCCATGACTGGTATGCTGGGCTATATTCGAAATAGTGAATACCGAAGGCAGTCTCATTTGTCAGTTCGTGTTGCGACATCCGACAGAATGGTATCGAATGCGACGCAAAGATCCTACCGTGGTGCTGTTCATTGTTTGATGAAGTTTAACTACACACAGCCGTTGTGCAACATAGTAGACCACCATAGTAGAAGGGCTTGGCTTATCTTACGTCACCTGGAATTCTGGTGAGTTGTAATTCAATGAATAGACAAAGAAAAAACACGAGCTTTCCTTTTTTTTTCATTCAGCCAACGTCTGAAGGTGGTCGTCGTGGCGGAAAATCGTAACCACGACATCGTGTTTGCTACTTAGTCACCGTGAAGGGTACCACAAGAACTCAAATGCACCGGTGAACAGCGCTCACCATTACTTCTTCTTTCTGCTAATCTTCTAGCGGTGTTCGATGCCACGTTTCATCTCAGCGTTTATTCGGTGACAGGCCACGTAATCCTTAAACGCAAGTTCATCGTGCTTTCGTTAATAGCGAAACTGGCACTTGGAGTGACAGTTTGTTCCCAGACACTTACATTGTTCCCTAATTAACTTGCGAGCTCATGGTATCACATAGTGAAAGCAAACGTTCTCTAACCCTTAGGCACATTCGCGCGTAATCCATGCTAGGCAGGAAGAACGACAGCCGGACAGTGTACACGCCAGCTTCAATGGGACACTGGTTGTCCCATTTGGAGCTCAGCTTTCTCTCCTTGCGAGTGGTGCCATCACAGAGCTTCAGCTTTCTGCGAGTGAATAGATGAAAAAGAAAAAAAATTACAATGTGGATGGGTGCGATGTCATCGACAAGTTATACAATCATTCTCTGGAGTCGTGTCTTGACACACTGAAGTTGCGTCAGACAGGGGTATTATGTAGCTTACAGAATCCCGCTTTCCTGTGGAAGCGTATATATATAGGGCAAGGCGGTCGTTGCCTCATTGAGCGGCCCATGGAACAGTGCAATAGTGTGAAGTTAGGAACTAACAGACATAGCGCCCCGCACTACAAAAAGTGCACCTGCACTGCCAAATTTGATGGCTGTATACAATTTACCCGTAATCGCAATCAATGGCCAAGGATCATTATTGATTAGAAGATGATATGCGAAAACAATTCAGAACCATTTCACTCTGTGAAGGTAGATGACCAGCGGAGCTGTATGTGAGGTCTACACACGACTAATGACGCGTCGTGCGCACACTGATGTTTGTGCAACATTTAATGTCGAACCTTTCCAAAAGAAACGGCACGAACCACTATCTATTTGGCCTAGGCACGTCTATGTTGAAATCACGCACAATTACGATGGGAGTGGAGTCGGTAGCGGTGATCGAACCATAGGTGCATACGCTTGGCGTTTGCGGTACGATCTTCGTCAGTATCACGTGCCGCCCGCCGTCGTCGCACACACTCGCGCTTCCGCCCAGGACTGTGTTCTTTGTAGGCGTGATGTTCTTCCTCAATACTCACCGTACGCGGCCGAATCATTGCGCGGGTGGAAGGGAACTGAGATAAGTTTACGTGGTTTGCCTATATAGCCAGTGACGCCAAACCGCAATCCATACTAAACAGTGTCTATTCCGGTGTTACTTTTTTTTATTACCATATTTCTTTTAATTCCAATACGTTTTCACACTTCTCACGATTAAACGCAGCTAAAGCATAACCGAAGGTACGCTTTTATAAGCGTTTTTATCACGGGGATCGGCCGGTCGCTAGCTCTGGGGTGTCCGCCATCTTTTTTGCCCACGCACACAAATCGCGAGAACCTAGCGTATAACCGCTCCACAGCAAAAAAAAAAAAAAAAAAAAAAAAAAAAAGTTGTCGCAGTTTCACCTGAAAGGCGAAGCATCAATTGCGATAGCAAATTTGTAGAGAGCTATACGGAGTAATGATATTAGCTTTATCAGCTGTATAAACTTGGACATGCAGTAGCACCGGCAACACGCAGAACTATTGTCGACGCCTTCGGCGTTTTGCCCGCGTTCGCTCAAAATGCGTGCGGCGTTGGTGACTGTTGCCGGAGCCTCTGATATAAACAGAAGAAGGCGCGTTTGCTCTACATATATGGTGATTGTAAAGGAGGAAAGAGACGCCTACTTCTGCAGCCTTTAAGGGAGCACGGCACAGAACGCGCTTTTGTTCTCCGCCGTTCGTTCACTCTCCGTGAAAGCGCGCGTCCCTCGCGCCCTTTCACTCGCACATACAGCGTTCGGCGGCGCGCGGCGACGATTTCATCTCCATTGACGTCATACGGAACCTCACGGCGACGGCTACGGCGACGGCGACGCCGACGGCAGAAATCTGCTTTTGAGTGTCCATATAATTGCTATCGCAATAAAAAAAATGTGTCAGTCTAGCTTTGCTTTCAGGATGCCGCACGAGAGTACTGCGCGTGCTCAAGTGTCGCATTTGCGCGCATATATATATATATATATATATATATATATATATATAGGGCTCAATTAACTCATTACGTCGTCAATTAACTCAATAAGTTGAAAACTTAATGAGTTAATTGTTGGTAATTAGACAATTATCCATTTTAATTTCTTGTGCAAATAATGCTCGCCTGTTCGAGTAGACCAGCTCATGAACTAGAATTGTGCTATCTGCCACAGGGAACCTGTAAGAATTTTTGAAAGTGTTCGCTGAAACACCCGGTATATATATGACAACAGCGTTTCAAACAAAGCAGCTGAAAGTATACGCTACGCGTGTCTTTTCTCTCGCCCAACTGGCTGTGTAGACCAATATTCGCTGGCGGTGGCAGTCTCAACAGTAAAAGACGAGCTTCGTAGCAAAGCACCCTACGTTTGAAAAAAGCGACTGTCTGCAGCGTTTGTCGAGTCACGGCGGTGCTGGAACGCGAGTGACGTGCTCGCGTACCAGCGAAGCTGCGGACGAGACGGCCGCGGAGAGACGCGTTCTTTCGGTCGCCTGTGGTTGATGACGCAGTGTCGCAGACTCCATGGTTTTATGTGGCCTTTAAACATGTGCTAGGTGGGTTTGCTCAGCTCATGTACTGGCAACTCTTCGTGCAGCGTATTTAACATACTGAAGGAACTTCCCTACCTCAAAGCAACGCACGATGTATTGCAAGCGACGGCAGCTCGTACAATTAACGGTTTGCACAATCGCTCGCGGATACTGCGGAAGAACACGTGTCACTGCACGATCTGGTGTGCACCGGCATCTTCGGCAATGATGAGCCAGAGGTTGTTCAACCGACAACTTCATTTAGAGGAACATTTAGCCAGCATCTATATCTTATCTCGAAGTCCTGAAACAATCCCACTACGAGGTGACCTCCCTTCCTTGAATTACTTTGAGTTACTAACTTTTTTTTATATGCAAGAAGGTCTTTAGAAATTGTACTTGTCTGTGCGCTAGATGAATAGTAACCGATGGTATATTACGTCGATAGCGGGACGTGGGTTATGAGAAACGCCATGGTGGAAGGTTTAAAAGTTCACCATGTGCCTTCGAGGGGGAGCGACATTTTCGGGGTGTAAAAGGACGCAAAATGTTGTGAAGCAACGACAAGACAAGAAAGCGCGTCTTTCCCAAACACTTCCAGACAATGAGCATCGGAACCATATCAACTATGAACTTAGTTGCACAGCAACAACTAGTTGCACGAGAGCTTTCTTTTTTTATGTCACTTTAATAGTCGCCCACCATACCCAGCGAATCGAACAGACTGCTTCGCGATCAGCAGCAAAGAACGCTGGCTACGTTCGCGATGCGCTTAGTTACAGCAATAAATTTCAAAGTACGAGTATACCAGTGATTACAAACTTACGCAGGGACGATTGCGCGTGCGCAGCGCAGTGTTCTACCCTTGGGAGTGCTGAAGGAAACTTGTAGGACAGGCTGATTTCCGGTAGTTTCATCCACCTGAATCTTGGCTATCACTGTAGCGGTCTTTCCCAGTTTGGCATTCCTGACGGTGACGCTGTCAATCTGAATGGCGGAAACGTTCGTTCCTGAAACCAAGTAATACATTGGAATTGAAAGGACCATAGTCGCTGCACGAGATGCTCGCGACATAAAGCAGACAGACAATTAAACGTAGTCATGCGGCTTATGTTTCCTCAAAGCCGCGTAAATAGTGAAGGTTAAAGATATCGCGCTCGACTTCACAGTTTTTAGATGATTGTTCACATTAGCAGTGCGCACTGATTGGGAACTCTACAGCTTGGTTATTCATTTACGTAAACCAGAATTCGTGCTGATTTCATGGCACTTGTTGCTTAGAAGGCAGAAAGCAAATATTGTGCTTTGGGCCTTTTATATTGTTACGCGAACGAAGGAATAAGAACTGGAGGCTATTTACAAAATATATTTACGAAGGATAACCGCTAATCAGTTCAGCCGGCAGCTCGAGAGCAAGGAGCAGTCCGTCGTCTTAGTCGGGGCGCCCGCGCGCATCGTCCACACGAAAGACGAAATATGCATGTTTCATTATCCCCGGCGGCGGAAGCACCGTCCCGGTGTGTCTAAATATCGGTGGTAACAGGAGAGTTATGTGGTTTGAGGTGTGCGACATGCACAACGTCAGTGGAATTCGGGGCAGATGAGGCACTGGCACTGACTGGGGCGATTTCGTAAGTAACTGGAGTCACAGCACACAGCGCTCGATATGGACCTGTGTACCGAGACGCAATATGCATGTATCAAAATTATGCATTACAGTCTCAAAATGGGTCGTTGCCTATCTCTTAGTTATTCGTCCTCCACGCCTGCTAGAAAGACTTGTTTATTATGTTCAGGAACACAAATTCGTTTTACGACGTGTAGTGTATAATGTTCATTCAGAACACTGAATTATGCGTTACCAAAATTTCAGTACCACGCTGTATATGGTTCAGACGAAAACACTATGTACACTGTCAGAGAAATGTGCTTGTTTGCCTTTCATGCCATTGATATATAAATTACCTTTATCTATCTCATGTGGTTCTAGTCGCGCATGGAGGGCGTAAATCACGATTATTTGCCAACAAATGTAGCAGATAAGCAATCTTCCTCGAGAATGCTTTTTACAAAGCTCATAACACCCTCAAAAAAAAAAAAACATTGCGCCCTTTGGAATCTTAGCCATAAGCAATAATCGTTATCTGCCTCGCATGAGTTTCCTTCATTTAAAGACCCGCTCTCGCTACTTTCCTGTCAAGAACTCTGCGTCAGGCAGACACGCATATGCCGTTCGTTACTGGGAAATATCCGGCGCGCAGCGCTAAAGAAAAAAAAAAAGGGGGGGGTCACGAATTATAGGTGATGAATATTGTGGGGGACAAGATAAACCCTAAAGGGTTCTCACTTTTCCTAAAGTGCTGGCATTCCTGAACAACTTTTACTAACGGTATTATGGTACTAGGATAGCTTGGCCCCCGCAAAAAAAAAAAAAAAAAAAAAATACGCAATTTAAGGAGATCACAATGTCTTTCAACATTCAAAATAACAAAAAATTTAAAAATGACAAATTTGTCAGCCCAACTATGTACACCCCTCCTCGAGATGTTATCAGCACATATTTCCAAGACTATGTAACAACATATAAAATTTGGGTTTTAGAAGGGTTAGGATTGTATTGTTTGAACGAGAACGAGAGGAGGCAGATATGCACAAATCTAACAACCGCTTAAGGCAGATGAGAACTAAACAGGCGTTCGAAAGCTGACGACGGCAACAGCTGTTTACAACGGGTGATGCATAGTCTAATCGCAATACAAATGTTACGTCGTAAGAACACAGGGGTTGCTGGAAACTTCTTTTGCGGTAGTCTGTGCGTGGCCCATGTATGACTACAGTCACGGGATTTTCAGTACACCACAAAGCGAGTACGTTCAGTTTAGCTGAGCAGTGAGTGAGTGAAACAACTTTATTCCGTCCACAAAAACAAAGGAATTGCAAGCCTCCCCTTGTCCTTATGGCGAAAATGGAATACAGGATTTGCGGGTGTTACCTTTCGGGACACCTTATGAATCGATAAATTAAGATAGCGTCACCAAGTGAAAGTCTTTCTTACCAGGACATCTTGTCAGTTCGGCCTCTGGGAGGTTATTCCCACGCGAAGTGAAGTTGAGAACGGCCATCAAGCATAACTGGTAAGGGCCTGCATGTTCGTAGCCTTGTAGAAGCACACTGGACAGGACGGCAATAGTTTCGCGCTTTTAAACACTGTTATCTGACAGTACGTTACAGCATGTTCAAAAGTGACAGAGTTGAAGGATCCTCCCACAAGCCTGTCAGCCAACGAAGCTGCGGAAGTATCTAGAGAGATTTATATTCACAATGTTTCCGTTCCCAGCGGACAACCTTGACTGAAACCCTTTCTGTTGTCACTGCCTAGATAGCACTTTCAGTCGCGTCGTCATTCTTTCTATTATTTGCATGGGCTCCTTAAGACATATAATGTTCTGCCTCCTACTACCAAGCACAGGTAGACATCGTAGATTATAGGTCCTGGCTTCACAAAAAAAGTTCATATATATCCGTTTCAAACTCCGGCGGATGTCAGTATTCCTGCATGGTTAAGTACGGACTACAGAACCTCGGCATGTCATTTCCGTGCTCACCTATTATGCTTTAGCCAGGAATTTTATTACTACAGATATATGTGCTTTTACCGGGACACCTAAATGGACAGGGTTGAGGGG